>NC_133325.1:537349765-537649765 GCF_042186555.1 Aquarana catesbeiana | reverse complement strand
TAATGCTGGAATTTTTAATTGTATGTTATGTTTAACCAGTTGCCGACCGCCGCACGATGATCTACGTCGGCAGAATGGCACGGGCAGGCAAAAGGACTTACAGGTACGTCCTTGCCTGCCCGCGGGTGGGGGGTCCGATCGGAGCCCCCCCGGTGCCTGCGGCGGTCGGATTCAGGTCAGGGGCGATCAAAGGTGAGGGGGAGGCCACTCATTCGTGGCTCCCCCCTCGCGATCGCTCCTGGCCAATGACGGGCTTCCTCGGCTTCTGTGAATGTAAACAGAAGCGGAGGAAGTGATGTCACTCTCCTCGAGCCGGTCTTTTCGTTCCGGCGCCGAGGAGAGAAGACATCCAAGTAAGTTTGCACCAACACTACACTAACAGTAGAACACGCAGGCACACTTGTCACCCCCAGTCACCCCCTGATCACCCCCCTGTACCCCCTGTCACACTGACACCAATAGCAGGTTTTTTTTTTCTGATTATTGCATTGGTGTCAGTTTGTGACAGTTATGTGTTAGGGCAGTTAGGTTAGCCCCCTTTAGGTCTGGGGTACCCCCCTTTAGGTCTAGGGTACCCCCTTAACCCCCCCTAATAAAGTTTTAACCCCATGATCACCCCCCGTCGCCAGTGTCACTAAGCGATCGTTTTTCTGATCGCTGTATTAGTGACACAGGTGACGCTAGTTAGGGAGGTAAGTATATAGGTTCGCCGTCAGTGTTTTATAGCGACAGGGACCCCCATATACTACCTACTAAAGGTTTTAACCCCTTGATTTTCCCCTAGTTAACCCTTTCACCAGTGATCACCATATAATTGTTAGGGGTGACGCTGGTTAGTTGGTTTGTTTATTATAGTTTATTATAGTTTATTATAGTTTTAGGGCACCCGCCGTTTATTACCTTATAAAGGTTTAACCCCCTGATCACCCGGCGGTGATATAAGTTATGTTTTTAGGGTCAGATAAGGTCTGCGTCACCCCAGGCAGCGTCAGGTTAGCGCCAGTACCGCTAACACCCACGCATGCAGCATACACCTCCCTTAGTGTTATAGTATCTGAACGGATCGATATCTGATCCGATCAGATCTATACTCCCCAGCAGTTTAGGGTCCCCCAAAAAAACGCAGTGTTAGTGGGATCAGCCCAGATACCTGCTAGCACCTGCGTTTTGCCCCTCGGCCCAGCCCAGCCCTGCCCACCCAAGTGCAGTATCGATCGATACCTGTCACAAAACACTAAGCACACATAACTGCAGCGTTCGCAGAGTCAGGCCTGATCCCTGCGATCGCTAACAGTTTTTTGGTAGCATTTTGAATCAGTCGCTGACAGTCAGGAGCTTTTTTGCCTGTGAGTCTCACTAGTGTACCCCTAAATTTAGAGCCCAAAATGGCAAATCGAAGGTACACTAGTGAAGAGGCCTACACGTTTCTGAGCATGACAGATAGTGAAGAGGAAGTCACTCATCTGTCAGATTCAGGCTCAGAATACGATCCTGTAGAGGACAGCGGTTCCATGACATATAGCTCTGACGACGGAGTTGTGGTCCCTGCTAGGGTCAGGCGTACCAGACCCCGATCTTCTTCTTCTGTCCTTGAAGTGCAAGAAGCACAGGTCCCACGTATGGAGCAGAGAAGTACTAGCGCCGCTATTCGTTCTGGTGAACTGGCAAGCACCAGCAGCCTAGTACACCCTGGTCGTATATCCAGCACTGCAGTATCACGTGGTGACGTGGCGAGTCCCATAAGTGCAGTTCAAGCTGGCGAGGTGGCAAGCACTAGTAGTGTCCCGCTGCCACCAAGAAGACGAACACAGGCCCTTCGTGCCCATAGTGCCCTTCGTGCCCATAGTGCCCTTCCTGCTGCATTCGCCAATCCGAATTGGGTACCCACCACTTCTGCAGCACTTGTATTGCCCCCATTCACTGTCCAACCCGGAATTCAGGTGGAAACAGTTGATTTTACGCCACTGGATTTTTATTCACTGTTTTTCACCGAAGATCTCTATAGATCTATTGTGGATCAAAGCAATTTATACGCTGGTCAACACATCCACGCTAATCCCCAGTCCTCCCTTGCCAGAGATTGGAGACCAATTACGGTCTCCGAATTTAAGATCTTTCTGGGCCTTTCCCTCAACATGGGCATAAATAAAAAGAGTGAGTTGCGGTCATATTGGTCCACTGCCCCAATTTACCATATGCCCGTGTTCTCTGCTTCCATGGCCAGGGCACGATACGAGCAGATTTTGCGGTTCATGCACTTCAATGACAATGAACTCTGTCGTCCTCGTGGAGACCCTGGATACGATCAGCTCTACAAAATTCAGCCCCTCGTAAACCACTTCAACCAACGTTTTGCAGACTTGTTTACTCCCCATCAAGTTGTCTGCGTTGATGAGTCCCTGATTAAATTTTCTGGCCGCTTGTCATTCAAACAGTACCTTCCCAGCAAGCGTGCCAGATACGGGGTCAAGATGTATAAGCTCTGTGACAGGGCCACAGGCTATACATGTAGTTTTATGGTTTACGAGGGCAAAGATAGTCACGTAGAGCCGACAAACTGCCCTGACTACATAGGAAGCGCTGGCAAGATAGTGTGGGACTTGGTGTCACCCTTATTCGGAAAGGGGTACCATTTATATGTGGACAATTATTACACGAGCGTGCCACTTTTTAGTCACCTTTTTGATCATCAAATTGGAGCATGTGGCACTGTGCGACCTAATCGCCGGGGCTTTCCTCAGCGGCTTGTAGATTCTCGTCTTAGACTGGGGGAGAGAGCCTGCTTGCAGTGTAATAATTTGCTCGCTATGAAGTGGAGGGACAATAAGAATGTTTTCGTTCTTACCTCCCTTCATGCAGACATGACGGTCCAAATTACTACGGCGACTGGTGTTGTGGAGAAACCCCTCTGTGTCCACGAATATAACCAAAATATGGGAGGGGTGGACCTCAACGACTAGTTGTTGGTGCCGTACCTAATTGCCCGTAAGGCCAGACGCTGGTACAAAAAAGTGTCTGTATACTTATTTCAGTTGGCTTTGCTGAACGCTCATGTGCTATACAGAGCTTCAGGACGGACTAGATCCTTCCTTAAATTCCAGGAAGAGATCGTCAGAGCCCTTCTGTTTCCAGACGGTGCTCCACCTCACCTTCCCCAACCAAATGCAGTAAGCCGGCTGCATGAGAGGCATTTTCCTTATGTCCTCCAGAGTACCCCTACCCAACGAGCCCCCCCAAAGAAAATGTCGTGTCTGCAGAAAGAGCGGATTTAGGCGTGACACCCGGTATTATTGTGCCTCCTGTCCTGGCAATCCTGGTCTTTGCATTGGTGAATGTTTTGAACGCTACCATACACTAGTTGAGTTTTAGCGTAGGGTACAGCACTGCACAGACAAGGACACACTTTCACAGGGTCTCCCAAGATGCCATCGCATTTTGAGAGACCCAAACCTGGAACCGTTACAGTTTTAAAAGTTACAGTTATAAAAAAAAAATGTAAAAAAAAAAAAAAAAAGTAAAAAAAAAAAAAATACACAAAAAAAAATATAAAATAAAAAAAACAAAAATAGTTGTCGTTTTATTGTTCTCTCTCTCTCTATTTTCTCTCTATTGTTCTGCTCTTTATTACTGTATTCTATTCTGCAATGTTTTATTGTTATGTTTTATCATGTTTGCTTTTCAGGTATGTAATTTTTTTTATAGTTTACTGTGTTTTAACCATTTTTTTGTTTTCAGGTACGCCATTCTGCTGCAGTGCGGATTTATTTATCTTGACAGCAACAGCTGTCAGATACATAAAGCCGTGACTCCAGCGCTGTTGGAGGTGATTTCACCACCCCAGTTACATACTTCAGCATATATGCCGAAGCGTGGGGGCAGCAGTGGGTGGAGGAGCGATTTGCTCCTGCCTTTTGTGGGAGGATGCCCCCATGCTTCGGCATATATATATTTTAGGTAGACACAGGTTGCGTTAAATGTTTTATTTTTAACTATGTTTTTTTGTATTTACTTTGCAGGTATGGTAAGTATTACTGTTATACTGTAATGTTACTTTGTTTTTTGTTAACCATGATTTGCTTAGCAGGTATGCCATTCAGTTGCAGCGCGGATTTATTTATCTTGACAGCAACAGCGTTTGCTCCCACGATACATAAGCCGTGACTCCAGCGCTGTCGGAGGTGATTTCACCACCACAGTTACATACTTCAGCATATATGCCAAAGCGTGGGGGCAGCAGTGGGTGGAGGAGCGATTTGCTCCTGCCTTTTGCGGGAAGATGCCCCCCATGCTTCGGCATATATAAACGGTGCATGTATGCCCATCATTAGAAGTGGGTGGATGAAGGGAGGTATTCTAATGGTGGGCATACCCACCGATCAATATCTTTTTTTCATTCAGCCCACAGGCTGCATGAAAAAAAAGTTTACAATATATGCCCAACAAGGACCAACAACGTACTGGTATGTTGCTGGACTTTGAGTGGTTATACCAGAATGATGCCTGCAGGTTTAGGTATCATCTTGGTATCATTCTTTTCAGCCAGCGGTCGGCTTTCATGTAAAAGCAATCCTAGCAGCTAATTAGCCTCTAGACTGCTTTTACAAGCAGTGGGAGGGAATGACCCCCCCCCCACCGTCTTCCATGTTTTTGTCTGGCTCTCCTGTCCCAACAGGGAACCTGAGAATGCAGCCGGTGATTCAGCCAGCTGACCATAGAGCTGATCAGAGACCAGAATGGCTCCAAACATCTCTATGGCCTAAGAAACTGGAAGCTACGAGCATTTCATGACTTAGATTTTGCCGGATGTAAACAGCGCCATTGGGAAATTGGGAAAGCATTTTATCACACCGATCTTGGTGTGGTCAGATGCTTTGAGGGCAGAGGAGAGATCTAGGGTCTAATAGACCCCAATTTTTTCAAAAAAGAGTACCTGTCACTACCTATTGCTATCATAGGGAATGTAAATATCCCCTAAGATAACAATAAAAATTATTAAAAAAAATAAAAATGAAAGGAACAGTTTAAAAATAAGATAAAAAAGCAAAAAAATAATAAAGAAAAAAAAAAAAGCACCCCTGTCCCCCCCTGCTCTCGCGCAAAGGTGAACGCAAGCGTCGGTCTGGCGTCAAATGTAAACAGCAATTGCACCATGCATGTGAGGTATCACCGCGAAGGTCAGATCGAGGGCAGTAATTTTAGCAGTAGACCTCCTCTGTAAATCTAAAGTGGTAACCTATAAAGGCTTTTAAAGGCTTTTAAAACTGTACTTAGTTTGTCGCCACTGCACGTTTGTGCGCAATTTTAAAGCATGTCATGTTTGGTATCCATGTACTCGGCCTAAGATCATCTTTTTTATTTCATCAAACATTTGGGCAATATAGTGTGTTTTTGTGCATTAAATTTTAAAAAAGTGTGTTTTTTCCCAAAAAAGATGCGTTTGAAAAATCGCTGCGCAAATACTGTGTGAAAAAAAAAATTAAACAGCCACCATTTTAATCTGTAGGGCATTTGCTTTAAAAAAATATATAACGTTTGGGGGTTCAAAGTAATTTTCTTGCAAAAAAAAATAATTTTTTCATGTAAACAAAAAGTGTCAGAAAGGGCTTTGTCTTCAAGTGGTTAGAAGAGTGGGTGATGTGTAACATAAGCTTCTAAATGTTGTGCATAAAATGCCAGGACAGTTCAAAACCCCCCCAAATTACCCCATTTTGGAAAGTAGACACCCCAAGCTATTTGCTGAGAGGCATGTCGAGTCCATGGAATATTTTATATTGTGACACAAGTTGCGGGAAAAAGACAAATTTTTTTTTTTTTGCACAAAGTTGTCACTAAATGATATATTGCTCAAACATGCCATGGGAATATGTGAAATTACACCCCAAAATACATTCTGTTGCTTCTCCTGAGTACGGGGATACCACATGTGTGAGACTTTTTGGGAGCCTAGCCACGTACGGGACCCCGAAAACCAAGCACCGCCTTCAGGCTTTCTAAGAGCGTAAATTTTTTATTTCACTCTTCACTGCCTATCACAGTTTCGGAGGCCATGGAATGCCCAGATGGCAAACCCCCCCCCCCCAAATGACCCCATTTTGGAAAATAGACACCCCAAGCTATTTGCTGAGAGGTATAGTGAGTATTTTGCAGACCTCACTTTTTGTCATAAACTTTTGAAAATTGAAAAAAGAAAAAAAAAAAACATTTTTCTTGTCTTTCTTCAAAAACAAATGAGACCTGCAAAATACTCACTATGCCTCTCAGCAAATAGCTTGGGGTGTCTACTTTCCAAAATGGGGTCATTTTGGGGGGTTTTGTGCTATCTTGGCATTTTATGGCCTTCGAAACTGTGATAGGTAGTGAGGAGTAAAATCAAAAATTTACACCCTTAGAAATCCTGAAGGCGGTGATTGGATTTTGGGGGCCCCGTATGAAGCTAGGCTCCCAAAAAGTCCCACACATGTGGTATCCCCGTACTCAGGAGAAGCAGCAGAATGTATTTTGGGGTGTAATTCCACATATGCCCATGGCATGTTTGAGCAATATATCATTTAGTGACAACTTTGTGCAAAAAAAAAAAAAAATTGTCACTTTCCCGCAACTTGTGTCAAAATATAAAATTTTCCATGGACTCAACATGCCTCTCAGCAAATAGCCTGGGGTGTATACTTTCCAAAATGGGGTCATTTGGGGGGGGGTTGTGCCATCTGGGCATTTTATGGCCTTCAAAACTGTGATAGGTAGTGAGGAGTGAAATCAAAACTTTACGCCCTTAGAAATCCTGAAGGCGGTGCTTGGTTTTCGGGGCCCCGTACGCGGCTAGGCTCCCAAAAAGTCTCACACATGTGGTATCCCCGTACTCAGGAGAAGCAGCAGAATGTATTTTGGGGTGCAATTCCACATATGCCCATGGCTTGTGTGAGCAATATATCATTTAGTGACAACTTTTTGTAAATTTTTTTTTTGTCATTATTCAATCACTTGGGACAAAAAAAAAAAAAATATTCAATGGGCTCAACATGCCTCTCAGCAATTTCTTTGGGGTGTCTACTTTCCAAAATGGGGTCATTTGGGGGGGGGGGGGGTTGTGCTGCCCTGCCATTTTAGCACCTCAAGAAATGACATAGGCAGTCATAAACTTAAAGCTGTGTAAATTCCAGAAAATGTACCCTAGTTTGTAGACGCTATAACTTTTGCGCAAACCAATAAATATATGCTTATTGACATTTTTTTTACCAAAGACATGTGGCCAAATACATTTTGGCCTAAATGTATGACTAAAATTGAGTTTATTGGATTTTTTTTATAACAAAAAGTAGAAAATATAATTTTTTTTCAAAATTTTTGGTCTTTTTCCATTTATAAGCGCAAAAAATAAAAACGGCAGAGGTGATCAAATACCATCAAAAGAAAGCTCTATTTGTGGGAAGAAAAGGACGCAAATTTCGTTTGGGTACAGCATTGCATGACCGCGCAATCAGCAGTTAAAGCAACGCAGTACCAAATTGTAAAAAGTGCTCTGGTCAGGAAGGGGGTAAATCCTTCCGGGGCTGAAGTGGTTAAGGAACCGTATGTTGTGTAATAAGTTTGTGATGTATATGAGAAATAGAAATGTATGAATTGGGATTATTTGCCTCTGCTATGGGACCCATGTAATACAACCTGGAATGTGTGTGTGACTGAGCAGTTTGTAAGTAACTAATGATTGTTTGTAAGTGCCCATGTTGGCTGCTCTGTGTGACCGTAATGCACCCTGGGATCTGTAGTGAGAATGGACTCCAGGCCTCCTGGGCATGCGCACTGGCGCTTACACGTCCGCATCGTGCTGGTGACATCACACGCCAGCACAATGGGGGACAGCTTAAAGCCGGCTTATCTGGCAGTGTCTGCTGCCAGAGCCAGAGGGTGGAACTCGTTTTCTGCAGTGTTAGTGACTGGTAAGTTCTACCACACACTGCACTACTCTAATTTTTTCACCGCTAATCTTTGCCTACTCATCTGCTATATAGCAATACATTGATTCCTTATTTAGAGATAAGAGAGAAAAAGATAAAAAAGGAAAAAAATTTGACGGTTTGACCTGATTTTTGTCTATATGAACCTGATGAGACTAATTCCCTATCTATTATCTACCTCATTCAATTGGAGGATTTATATCCAGATCTAAATTATTTTATTTCCCTAGGTCATACTTGATTATGCACTTTTTCTCTTAAATCCATCACCTCTATATTATGTACATTTTCTTATCCATCTTTTTCATTTTTTAATCCCTATAAACATATATATAAATTTTGCTTTATTTATTAGCAATTTGAATCAATCCCCTGCAATCACCACCAGCAGGTGTTTTGAAGACTGCCACCCACCTACAGGCTTTGTTAAATAGTTTAAAGTAAGTATTTGATAATCTTCTGAGGCGACTGTTTGTCTTTCGATTGCCTTAGATAATTAATTAATTTATGATTATATTAAACCAAATATACTTACCTTATATAATTCATTAGCCTGTTTCATATATTACTTTTCTCTCTATCTACAGTTTTACCCTTCTGTCCCCTGTGATTGCGCTATATGGCTAAGTCAGATTTTCAGTGTTAGTGGATGTTTGTGCTGGGACTGACCGCAGCTGGGGTTACACATTGGTAAGCACTCCTTGTGTGCTACTTCAAAGTGGACACTGCGCTTATTCACGTTGAAAACTTTTTTGTCTATTTTTTCACTTTTATGATTCATGATATGTATTGTTTATATGTTGTTCTCTGATTTTAGATATATAATGAGTGTTGGATGATATTACTTCTCGTCTTGCATATCCCTTTAAAAAGCGACACTGCGAAACATGTCGGGCTAGTATGCAACCATATCATCTTTCAGAATGAAATATACTCGATTTCTGTCTGACCACTGTAACTGTATAGACATTTGCAATATCTGTGAACTATGTATAATCTATTTGTTTTTTAACCTTGAATGTTAAATTAAAAATCATTTTTTTATATATTTTTCTTTGTTTATTTTCTTTGCACCGTTAAAATCCCTTCCTTTCCCTTTTTGCTATTTATAAGGCCTTTGAGAGTCTCAAGGCTGCCTTTGTTTCTGCTCCTGTGTTGGCACACCCTGATCCTACGTTGCCTTTTATTCTAGAAGTTGATGTTTCTGAGACTGGAGTTGGCGCCCTTCTGTCTCAACCTCCTAACTCTGAGTGCTCTATGCATCCGTGTGGCTACTTTTCCAAGAATTTGTCACCGGCAGAGTGCAATTACGCGATTGGTGACAGAGAGCTGTTGGTGATCAGTTTAGCCCTGAAAGAATGGAGACATCTCCTTGAAGGTACCACTGTGCCAGTTCTCATTCTTACCGACCATAAGAATCTCACATTCTTGTCTGAGGCTAAGCGCCTCTCTCCCAGAAGGGCGCGATGGGCTCTTTTCATGTCAAGTTTTAATTACATTGTCTCATTCTTACCCAGTACTAAGAATGTAAGGGCTGACGCCTTGTCACAACAATTTTCCTCCACTTCCAAGATTGAGTCGGTTCCGGTGATTCCTCCTGATCGTATTCTGGCTACGGTTTGCACCAGTCTTACTTCTCCTTTGGGTGACAAAATTCTTGCTGCTCAGGTCGATGCTCCTCCTGAGAAACCTTGTGACCGCTGCTTTGTTCCCAAGAGTCTCCGTACTGCTGTGCTCCAGACTTACCATTGTCCCAAGGCTGCTGGCCACCCTGGGAGGAATCAACTCTTTTGGGCCATTTCCCAACAATTCTGGTGGCCTAGTCTACGTGCTGATGTAACCGCCTTCGTAGCTTCCTGTTCTTTGTGTGCTCAGAGTAAGACTCCACAACACCTTCCAGTGGGCCTCCTACAACCCATACCCAATGGAGAGAGGCCCTGGACCCACCTGTCTATGGATTTCATTGTGGAGTTACCCAACTCCCAGGGCAACACAGTTATCCTTATGGTGGTTGACCGGTTCTCGAAAATGTCGCATTGTATTCCACTCAAGAAGTTGCCTACTTCTAAGGAACTGGCTTCTATTTTTGCTCGGGAGATCTTCCATTTAAATGGGCTACCCAAGGTGATTGTCTCAGACAGGGGTAGTCAGTTTGTGTCCCGGTTCTGGCCAGCCTTTTGTGCACAGTTGGGTATTCAGCTTGCTTTCTCCTCTGTGTATCACCCGCAGTCTAATGGGGCCGCAGAACGAGCCAATCAGTCCTTGGAGCAATTCCTACGTTGCTATATTTCTGACCATCATAACAACTGGTCAGACCTCTTACCATGGGCGGAGTTTGCTCACAATAGTGCCTTGAATTCAGCTTCCCGTTTGTCCCCGTTTATGGCAAACTATGGTTTCCAACCTTCCGTGTTGCCTGCCTAGTTTGTTCCGCAGAGTATTCCTGCGTTAGAGAAGCATCTCTGTGGCCTTCGTTCCACTTGGGCACAAGTCCAGGAGGCTTTGCTACATGCTAACGATAGGTACAGACTCCATGCTGACCGCAGATGCCTGCCTGCGCCTTCCTACCAGGTTGGGGACAGAGTCTGGCTCTCGTCTCACAACCTCCGACTTCGTGTTCCTTCTTTGAAGTTCACACCTCAGTTTATTGGGCCTTTCCGTATCCTTCGCAGGATTAACCCAGTGGCTTACGCGTTGCACCTTCCCCCTAGTATGCGCATCTCTAACGTGTTTCATGTCTCCTTATTGAATCCTTTGGTCTGCAACCGCTTTACCACCTCGGTGCCACGTCCTCACCCTATACAGGTTGAGAACCATGAGGAGTATGAAGTACAATCCATTGTTGACTCCCGTAGGTTCCGTGGACGCATATAGTACCTGGTGCATTGGAAGGGGTACGGTCAGGAGGAACACTCTTGGGTCTCATCCTCGGACGTACATGCCCCTGTCCTCCTTTGTGATTTCCATAGAGGTTTTCCCCTCAAGGCTGGTGTTCCTCCGAGGGGGAGAGGTCGTTGAGGAGGGGGTACTGTCAGGGCTGGGCTCAGCCCTTCCTTCTCTGAGCTGGCCGCTCAGCTGCCGGCTAATTGCCAGCTCCTTTCTCTCCACAGTGACTCAGCTGTTGATGATCTGCTCGTCAGTCCTGGCTACTTAAAGCCGTCCAGCTCACTTCATCTCTGCCTTTGCCTTTGGTCACATCTCAGAGACTTTATCCTGCGTTCCTGTTGAAGACCTTCTCGGCTGGCGTCCCTTCTGGCTCTTGATCCTGCTTGCTGTACTACTACTTTGATCTCTGGCTCTCTGACATTGGCATTGGCTGACTACCTTACTGAACTCTGGCTATGTATTGACAACGCTTACTCTGTTTACCTTTTTATTATTATTAAACAAGAGTGATTAACTGTACTTCTGTCTCGGTCTGATTCATGGTTTCTGACACAAACCATTCTCTAATTTTTGGGCTTTCTACTTCTTTCCATTTTTTGGGTATCAGACTTTTTGCGGCATTCATCATATGTGCTATCATCTAATTTCTAAATTCTTTTATTGGGATATCTACCCATATCTACCCATGGTTCTTCTGGTACATCTATATTTGTGATCTCCTTTATATATTATTATATATAATATATTATATATATATATTATATAATATAATAGAATAGAATATTAATATTTCCTTCCAATATGGCCTGATCTTAGGACATCCCCACCAAATGTGGGCCATAGTTCCCGTTTGTTTACACCCTCGCCAACACTCCATGTTTGTCCCATTTGATACTTCCCTAATATAGCCGGGGTTCTATACAACCTAGTTAAATATATGTAATTCATTCCACCATTCCAATATTAACTGATGAATTATGGACAAGTCTCAGAATTTTTCCGACTTCTTGATTCTTTCCTCGCTTCCCCAGTTCCCTCTCCCACTTTTTTATGTATGTCAGGATTTCCAGCCCCTCTACTTCCATGAGGATTTTATAAATCCGAGATATATTCCTGTGTGCTTTTTCTGTGGTACATAATCGTTCAAATGGTGTAAGTTCATCGCTATCTCTTATCGGGTGTGGAAGTGCTGCTTCAAAATGCTTGAGCTGGAAGTACCACCATTCATTAACCTCCATCATATCTTTTTTAAGTTTTAATCCTTGAAATAAACCGATTTTCCCCTCTTGTGTTATATCTCGTAATTGTGCGTTTTCTTTTTTAATCCAGTTCCCACCTACCAAACTTTTCCCTGTTGCAAAGTAGTTATTTTCCTTTAGTGCCATCAACGGTGAATTGTATTCCCATTTATTCTGCTTGTGTATTAAGTCCCAAAGCCTAAATACCATCCGTGTCAGTATATGTGTATTTTCTACTAGTGCCCTATATTGTGGTGGTGTCGATATATTTCTACCTAGTTGTGTATTAGCCATTGTGTGCTCAATCTTTACCCACCTCTTCTCACTATTAAGTTTAGCCCATTCCACCATTCTTGTTAATAGGACCGCCTCATAATACTTTTTAAAGTCTGGCACAATTAATCCTCCTTGACTCTTTTCTTTCTTTAAAGTTGCCAATGCGATTCTGGGTTTCTTATTTTGCCATATTAATTTTGTGTTTGAAGCTTTTAAAACTCTAAAATATACTGGGGGTATGTATATGCGGAGCATCTGATACTTGTACATGATTTTGGGTAGCACTATCATCTTTACAGCACTAATCCGACCCATCCATGATAGGGGTCGTGCTGCTATTCTCTTTATTTCTATTTTTTTTTCTCCAATAATGGAATATAGTTTGCTTGGTATATTTTCCCCAAAGATGCTGTTAATTTTACCCCTAGGTACTTTATTTCCGTCTTTCTCCATGGGAACCGAAACTCTTGCTGTAGACTAAGTTCATCTTTTTGGTTCACATTTAAATTTAATATCTCGGATTTACCCGGGTTAATCCTAAAATTAGTTCTCCATATCCCTTTAATACTTTCAAAAGGTTAGGCATTGAGATTCGGGGGTTTGATATATAAAATAATATATCATCTGCAAATGCAGCTAATTTATGCTCATCTTCTTCAACATTGAAGCCCCCTATATCTGCGTTGCTCCATATCGTCGCCAAAAGAGGTTCCAGTGCCAGCACAAACAATAGCGGAGACAGGGGGCATCCTTGTCTCCTCCTGTTGTACATTTTAAAGGGGGTGACAATGTTCCATTCAATTTTATAGTCGCTGCAGGGCCTTTATATAATGTTTGTATCCACTGCATCATCCTTGGGCCTATACCCATACCTTCCAATGTGTTCATCATAAATCCCCAGTCTACTCTGTCAAATGCCTTTTCGGCATCAATCGACAAGAGCAGACCAGGCATCCTCCCCTGTCTTATTTTTTGAAGTAGTAGGAGCATTCTTACCCCGTTGTCCCTCCCCTCTCTACCTGGGACGAAACCTACTTGATCGGGGTGAACCAGCTCAGGCATTAGATCTTTCATCCTTGTTGCTAGTACTTTCGCAAACAATTTCGTGTCTGCGTTAAACAGTGATATAGGTCTATAATTTGAACACTTGGTACTATCTTTGCCTTCTTTTGGGATGATTGTAATTGATGCTAATAGGCTTCTTTACTCATCTCATATCTTGCTCCCAGTCCATTCATGTATGTTTTTTAGGTAAGAAGTCGTAAAGCCATCTGGCCCTGGACATTCACCTGGGCTGATTCTTTTAATACCCGATTGAGCTCCTCTGCTGTTATAGTTATTTCAAGGGAAATTGTTCTTTCCTCCGTTATCTGGAGGGTCTTAGTTTTTTACAAATATTCTTTAATCCTCTCTTTTTTTCCTACCTTCAGTTGTCCTTTCTGATTAACTGAGTATAATAGCTCATAGTAGTCTTGAAAGACCATCGCTATGTTCTTAGTAATATGGATCATTTCCCCTTTTTTATTTTGTATTTTTTCTATAAAGTTGATTGATTTTTTCCTTAACATCCTTGCTAAGCATTTGCTATTCTTATTTCCCCATTGATATCTTTCTTTTGAAATTTTGTTGAAAGTTTTTCTCATCTCCTGTTCTAATAGCTCTTTTAATTCATCCCTCTTTATTACCAGTTCTTGAGACAGTGCCTGATCTTGCTCTCTGTTTTTTATGTCCCTGCTCTAGTAAATATATTTCTTCTATTAATTTTTCCCTATTTTTTGTTCTTTCCTTCTTTTTCCTAGTTCCCAATCAGATCAGGATTCCCCTTATATAGGCTTTGTGGACCTCCCACAAGGTAATATTGTTCTAACTCCTTTTTTTATTATCTCTTCTCCTTGTTTATCTAGGAGGTCCTCGTTTAACCTCCATGAATATGACTGTCTCTGGGCTTCTGGTTTCTTTATTTTCGAGGTCATTGGTGCATGATCTGATAGTGTAGTTATTTCTATATTTGTGGATATAACAATATCTAGTATCCTATGCTCGATCAATAAATAATCAATCTTAGAATACGTCCCATGCACAGGGGAGTAGAACGTATAGTCCCGTATCCTGAGATGTTGTATTCTCCACATACAGTGGGGACGGAAAGTATTCAGACCCCCTTAAATTTTTCACTCTTTGTTATATTGCAGCCATTTGCTAAAATCATTTAAGTTCATTTTTTTTCCTCATTAATGTACACACAGCACCCCATATTGACAGAAAAACACAGAATTGTTGACATTTTTGCAGATTTATTAAAAAAGAAAAACTGAAATATCACATGGTCCTAAGTATTCAGACCCTTTGCTCAGTATTTAGTAGAAGCACCCTTTTGATCTAATACAGCCATGAGTCTTTTTGGGAAAGATGCAACAAGTTTTTCACACCTGGATTTGGGGATCCTCTGCCATTCCTCCTTGCAGATCCTCTCCAGTTCTGTCAGGTTGGATGGTAAACATTGGTGGACAGCCATTTTTAGGTCTCTCCAGAGATGCTCAATTGGGTTTAAGTCAGGGCTCTGGCTGGGCCATTCAAGAACAGTCACGGAGTTGTTGTGAAGCCACTCCTTCGTTATTTTAGCTGTGTGCTTAGGGTCATTGTCTAGTTGGAAGGTAAACCTTCGGGCCAGTCTGAAGTCCTGAGCACTTTGGAGAAGGTTTTCATTCAGGATATCCCTGTACTTGGCCGTATTCATCTTTCCCTCAATTGCAACCAGTCGTCCTGTTCCTGCAGCTGAAAAACACCCCCACAGCATGATGCTGCCACCACCATGCTTCACTGTTGGGACTGTATTGGACTGGTAATGAGCAGTGCCTGGTTTTCTCCAATGTCCTCTGCACAGTGTGCACCTAAAGCTACCTGAAGACAATTGCTGTTGTTCTGATCCTATTAATACCACAGGCAGACAGCTGCAGTATTTACAGTTAGTGTACGGTGTCCTCTGCACAGTGTGCACCTAAAGCTACCTGAAGACAATTGCTGTTGTTCTGATCCTATTAATACCACAGGAAGGCAGCTGCAGTATTTACAGTTAGTGTACTGTGTCCTCTGCACAGTGTGCACCTAAAGCTACCTGAAGAAAATTGCTGGTGTTCTTCTGATCCTATTAGTACCACAGGCAGGCAGCTGCAGTATTTACAGTTAGTGTACTGTGTCCTCTGCACAATGTGCACCTAAAACTACCTGAAGACAATTGCTGGTTTTCTGATCCTATTAATACCACGGGCAGGCAGCTGCAGTATTTACAGTTAGTGTACTGTGTCCTCTGCACAGTGTGCATCTAAAGCTACCTGAAGACAATTGCTGTTGTTCTGATCCTATTAATACCACAGGCAGGCAGCTACAGTATTTACAGTTAGTGTACTGTGTCCTCTGCACAGGGTGCACCTAAAGCTACCTGAAGACAATTGCTGTTGTTCTGATCCTATTAATACCACAGGAAGGCAGCTGCAGTATTTACAGTTAGTGTACTGTGTCCTCTGCACAGGGTTCACCTAAAGCTACCTGAAGACAATTGCTGTTGTTCTGTGGTATTAATAGGATTAATATACCACAGCAGACAGCTGCAGTATTTACAGTTAGTGTACTGTATCCTCTGCACAGTGTGCACCTAAAGCTACCTAAAGAAAATTGGTGGTGTTCTTCTGATCCTATTAGTACCACAGGCAGGCAGCTACAGAATTTACAGTTAGTGTACTGTGTCCTCTGCACAGTGTGCACCTAAAGCTACCTGAAGAAAATTGGTGCTGTTCTTCTGATCCTTTTAGTACCACAGGCAGGCAGCTGCAGTATTTACAGTTAGTGTACTGTGTCCTCTGCACAGTGTGCACCTAAAGCTACCTAAAGAAAATTGGTGGTGTTCTTCTGATCCTATTAGTACCACAGGCAGGCAGCTACAGAATTTACAGTTAGTGTACTGTGTCCTCTGCACAGTGTGCACCTAAAGCTACCTGAAGACTATTGGTGTTGTCCTGATCCCATTAATACCACAGGCAGACAGCTGCAGTATTTACAGTTAGTGTACTGTGTCCTCTGCACAGTGTGCACCTAAAGCTACCTGAAGACAATTGCTGGTGTTCTCATACTAATAATACTACAGGCAGGCAGTTGATTCTGCTAGCTGCAGTATCAGTATATATATATATATATATATATATATATATATATATACATCCCAGCTTTGTGCAGCTATATCTCACTGCAGGCCATTAGTATGTCTGGAAGGCCAACAAGGAGAGGCAGACAGTCACAAGCCAATTAAAGAGCGCAAGCAGGCTCTGTGTCTAGAGGCAACAGTGCTGGTCGTGGAGACGGTGCATCCTCATCAGAACGTAGCCGTGGGACACGCTTGTCCTTTTTTTCAGCAGTTGGCCGTGTTGAGCCGCAACATGTGGAAGACTTGGTAGAGTGGATGACCAAGCCGTCCTCATCCTCCTCATCCTCTCTCGCCCAGGTTTAGGGTACTTTGTCTGGCAAAGCAGCTGCCAATGTGGCCTCTTCCCTCAGATCAATGGCATCAGTCACTCCTTCCCTAGCCCCACCATGTCCTCCTGGGGAGTCCCCCGAACTGTTTGACCACAGTGTTGGGTACATGCTCCAGGAGGATGCCCAGCGTTTTGAAGGCTCCGATGATGGTACCCAGCTAGAGTAAGGCAGTAAGGTGAACCCAGAGAGAGAGGGTGCCCAAGAAGCACAGCAATCTGGCAGTCATGTTCCCCCAGCTGCAGCATACTGCCAGCTTTGCTCCAGTGATGAGGTGGGAGGGGATGATGAGGTCACTGACTCCACGTGGGTGCCTGATAGGAGAGAGGAGGAGGAGAAGGAGAAGGCACATCTCCAATGAGGCAGGATGCCCTCCAGAGGCCAGCTTAAGGGCAGCACACCGACTGCATCACACCGCAGAGCTCCACATGTGCAGGGCGCTGCTGTCTCTGCGCGTTATTCCAAAAGTTCTTTGGTGTGGGTATATTTTGAGATGAGTTCATCAGATCCCACCGCTGCGTATCTTGCGTGGCCAAAACATCACCCACTTGGGCACCACATGCTTGACCAGACATATGTTGACCTGCCATGCAGTTCGTTGGCAAGCGTACCTAAAAGACCCAGACCAAAGAAGAAATCGGACCTCTCCTTGCTCCTCATCAGCTGGGATCTCCAACCCCACTATACCTTCAGTCCTCTCTGAAACCTGCACTGAGAGGAATGAAGGTGTAGAATTAGGTCACAGCCAAGTACTTGCGGGCAATCTGCTATCGGTATACCGACGTCAGATTGTACCAGGCAAATTTCCCTGCCCCAGCTGCTGCAACGCCAAAAGAAGTTTGCTCCCAGCCATCCACATGCCTAGCGGTTGAATGCTAGCTTGGCTAAACTGCTAGCACTTCAACTGCTGCCTTTTCAGTTGGTAGACTCTGCCCCCTTCCGTGAGTTTGTGGAATGTACGGTTCCTCAGTGGCAGGTTCCCAAACGCCACTTTTTCTCATGGAAGTCGATTCCGGCTCTCTACTGGCATGTGGAGGGCAATGTCTTGGCCTCGCTGGACAGGGCGGTCAGCGGTAAGGTGCATATTACCGCTGACTCATGGTACAGCAGGCATGGACAGGAACGTTACCTATCTTTCACCGCCCACTGGGTGATTCTTCTGGCAGCTGGGAAGGATGCAGGACAGGGTGTAAGAGTTTGGAGGTTGTTCCGCCACTACGCCTCCAAAATTCTACTAGTGGTGATTCTGCCACACCTCTCTCCTCCACCCCCTCCTCTTCTTCTTCCGCCATGGCTTCTTCCTGTTCTGATTTGTCCTCGGAACCAGTGGTGCTCTGTAGACGTTCAAGGGGCTACGCAAGCACGCAGGCAAAAAGATGCCATGCGGTGCTTGAGCTGGTGTGCTTGGGGGACAGGAGCCACACTGGGGAAGAGATTCTGTCAGCTCTGCAGGGGCAGGTTCAGAGGTGGTTGATGCCACGCCAGCTTAAGCCAGGTATGGTGGTTTGCGACAATGGCACCAACCTCCTCTCCGCCCTCCGACAGGGACAACTGACCCATGTGCCCTGTTTGGCTCACCTCCTTAACTTGGTGGTGCAGCGGTTCTTGGGCAGGTACCCAGGCTTACAGGATGTCCTGAGGCAGGCCAGGAAAGTCTGTGTGCATTTCAGCAGGTCATATAATGCCAGTGCTGGGCTGGCTGACCTCCAAAAGGAATTTAACCTGCCCAAGAACTGCCTAATCTGTGACTTGCCCACCAGGTGGAACTCAACAATGGCCATGCTGCAGCAGCTGCACATGCAGCAGAGGGCCATCAATGAGTACCTATGTGACTATGGCACCAGGATAGGGTCAGGGGATCTTGTTTTTTTTTTGCCATGCCAGTGGGCTATGATCAGGGATGCATGCACTGTCCTGTCACCATTTGAGGAGGCCACAAGGATGGTGAGCAGTGACAGTGCATGCATCAGTGACACTGTCCCTCTTGTCCACCTGTTGGAGCACACGCTGCCTGGAATAATGGACAGGGCACTTGAGGGAGAACAGAGGGAGGAAGAGGAGGACTTCCTTACTTCTCAAGGCCCCCTTTATCCAGACAGTGTTCCTGCGTGCCTGCCGATCACACAGGAAGAGGAGGAAGAGGAGGAGGATTGTGTCAGCATGGAGGTGGAGCCTGGCACTCAGCATCAGCAGCAGTGTTCAAGGGATCATTTACAGTCCGAAGAAACCCATGGACTTGTACATGGTTGGGAGGAGGTGGCTGTGGATCATGTCGTCCTTATTGACCTAGAGAACTCTGGACCGAATGCCTCAGCAAATCTACGCTGCATGGCCTCCCTGATCCTGCAAAGCCTGTGGAAGGATCCTCGTATTTGTGGTATCAAGGGGAGGGATCATTACTGGCTGGCAACCCTCCTTGATCCACGTTACAAGGGTAAGGTTGCGGATCTTATCTTGCCATCACAGAGGGAGCAGAGGATGAAACATCTTCAGGAGGCCTTGCAGAAAGGTTTTGTGTAAGGCGTTTCCAGAGCCTGGGGTGTTACAATTTCCTGGTCCTCCTGGACAACGTGTTGCTGAGGCTTCGGTCAGTCACAGAAGGAGCAGTGGAGAAGGTGGCCATCTGACCGATGCGTTCAGACAATTTTTTAGTCCGCAGCCCCAAGGTCTGATCGGTTCCAGCAACCATTGCCAGTGTCTGATTCACATGGTGCAGGATTACCTAGGGGCAAGATCAGACTTGGACACCTTTCCCACTGAAAATCCTCTGGGTTACTGGGTCTTGAGGATGGATCACTGGCCAGAGCTTGCACAGTATCTAATTGAGCTACCGGCCTGTCCTGCATCCAGTGTTCTTTCGGAACGCACATTCAGTGCTGCTGGAGGCTTTGCAACTGATCACAGGGTGCGCCTGTCCACCGAATCGGTCGATCAGCTGACCTTCATAAAAATGAATCAGTCTTGGATAACCAGCTACCAAGCACCTGATGCTGATGTAACCAATTGATTTTTTTTTTAATGTGAAATCCCTTCAAGACTGCCGATGCTGTGTGACTATCCTGTTATGCTGAGTGACAATCCTCTTCCTCCTCAATTTTCATGCTGATAGCTTGTAAGAACATTTTTGGTTCTGGGCACCAGCACCAGTGGCCAAGACCCAATTTTTCTGCCCCTGCTTAACAGGGGCATGTAATTACAATTTTTGATGCAATAGTTTGCAGCAGGGCTCATTCCTGCGCTCCAACTATAGTATTTGTTAGGGGTTGCAGTGTTGTGGCACCAGCACCAGTGCCCAAGGCCCAATTTTTCAGCCCCTGTTTAACAGGGGCATATAATTACAATTTTTGCTGCAATACTTTGCAGCAGGGCTCATTCCTGCGCTCCAACTATAGCATCTGTGAGGGATTGCAGTGTTGTGGCAGCAGTGGCTAAGGCCCAATTTTTCTGCCCCTATTTAACAGGGGCGTGTAATTACAATTTTTGATGCAATACTTTGCAGCAGGGCTCATTCCTGCGCTCCAACTAGAGTATCTGTGAGGGGTTGCAGTGTTGTGGCACCAGTGCCCAAGGCCCAATTTTTCAGCCCCTGTTTAACAGGGGCGTGTAATTATAATTTTTGATGCAATACTTTGCAGCAGGGCTCATTCCTGCGCTCCAACTAGAGTATCTGTAAGGGGTTGCAATGTTGTGGCACCAGCACCAGTGCCCAAGGCCCAATTTTTCAGCCCCTGTTTAACAGGGGCGTGTAATTACAATTTTTGATGCAATACTTTGCAGCAGGGCTCATTCCTGCACTCCAACTATAGCATCTGTGAGGAGTTGCAGTGTTGTGGCACCAGTGCCTAAGGCCCAATTTTTCTGCCCCTGTTCATCAGGGAAAATGTAATTACAATTCTTGATCTAATTTTTCACAGCAGGGCCCATTCCTGCGTCCACCAAGAGTAACTGTGAGGGTTTATAGTGTTGTGGCAACACCACCACCACCACCAAAGGCCCAATTTTTCTGCCCCTGTTCAACAGGTGCATGTAATTATAATTCTTGATATAATATTTCACAGCAGGGCCCATTCCAGCACCCGCCAAGAGTAACTGTGAGGACTTATGCCCCGTACACACGGTCGGATTTTCCGATGGAAAATGTCCGACCGGAGCATGTTGTCGGACATTCCGACCGTGTGTGGGCTCCATCGGACATTTTCCATCGGATTTTCCGACACACAAAGTTTGAGAGCAGGCTATACAATTTTCCGACAACAAAATCCGATCGCGTTAATTCCGACCATGTGTGGCCAGTTCCGACGCACAAAGTGCCACGCATGCTCAGAAGAAATTCCGAGACGGAACAGCTCGGTCTGGTAAAATTAGCGTTCGAAATGGATAGAGCACTTTCATCACGCTGCAATGTAAAAAATGGTTTAATACAGCGCACTCCTCTTTTTCTTTATAATGTGAGAAGAATGAAGTAGTTTGGCTGCTTATATTCACACAGACTTCTCACAAACTTCTTTCTTTATTATTTATTGTGATTCCCTCAATATATTTTGATTTGTCACATCTGACCAATTTTTTTATTTTGTTTGTTTTTAATTGTAAAAATTTTTTTTTCAAGGCTGTTTTTTTTGGCTAATTTTGTTTGCTTTTTAATAAAGAATATTTTTGGGTGTGTTTTGTGTGTCACGTTACCACAACACCATTATTAACTTGTATGATTGAATCTCAAGGAGATTGCTTGGTGTTGGTGTCTCTTGTTAATTAATGTATTAATGTATTTTTGAAATGTCCCTGCCTCCTCACAAACAAACTGTCCTTTTTAAAGGAAAACACACATAGGCAAGTATAATTGGACCAAACATGCCTTTATTAAAGTGGTGTTCCACCCTAAAAAAAAAAAAAATTCATGACTGTGCCTAAAAGAAAAAAAAAAAAAACATTTGGAAATTTTTTTTTTACTTACCTCTAAATGCCTGTTGCTAGGGGGTCCCTCGTAGTCTGCCTCTTCCAGTGCCTGGGCTGGTGACATCACTTCCCCCTTGGCACAGGAAGGGCTCGGCTCTGGTCCCTCCCTCCTGTCAATCATCTGTGACCAATTACAGGTCCCAGGTGACTGAGCGGCCAATCACGGTGCGCGGCGCCGCTCGCGCATGCGCAGTGGGTGCCAGGCTGTGAAGCCACAGCCTGATGCCCACAGTTGCAATGCCGGCACCGCTGAACGGAGGGGGAAATAAGCAGGGCTTCGATCCCCTGCATCGCTGGACCCTGGGACAGGTAAGTGTCCAATTAAAAGTCAGCAGCTGCAGTATTTGTAGCTGCTGACTTTTAATTTTTTTTTTTTTGATGGGCCCTCCTCTTTAAGGGCTCAGAACCAAACAAAGAGAAACAACACTGGAGAAACAGCTGAAATTGGTGAAGCCTTTGGCCCCCAGGGCACACATGAAGTATTTTACTGCAAAATTGGTGGCCTGAGGAGTCCATATCTAAGGTAGTGCAGTCCTGGTCCAGAAGTCCCAGAGATCATAAAAGCAGCAGATGACATCCCCAGGCTGTGGTCATACAAGAGCCTGCATCTTTTGCCAGACCAGACTGAACCCAGGGCCATCACTCTCTGGTCTTTCTTCCACGCTGTGGCTCTGGTGGTGGAGTTGTGGCAGCAGGAGGAGGAGGAGGATGGTCCAACTCAATCACGTCGGTCTTGGGTGTGATTTCGCCACTCACCCCCTTAGTTAGGACTTTATAAATAATTTTCTCACACATGAGGCGTTGACCCTCCTGCATGCCCTTCAGTTTGGTGGCAGCCATGCAGGCAAAGGCCTCTTCAGGAGTGGGTAAGGCTCTGATGGACGCAGAAGCCTCCTGAATGAGCCTGAGCACAGAATCCTGCATGTGAGTCGCCTTCCTCTGTCTTTTGCATGGATGGCGGAGGGGAGGAACCTGCGATTCTGTCAGGCTGCGACTGGTCCCAGGCTTCTCCTGGCTGCAACTGCCACTTACCCCCGCCTCCTCCTGGCTGCCACATTCCACAGCCTCCTCCTGTGTGCCACATTCCAGAGCCTCCTCCTGGCTGAGGTCTTCCTGTTTATTAAAAAGGGATATAGTTTTAGTTTTTTATTCATCAATCACACACAATTGTCACCGCATGACTGTTGCAAATTGAATGTTAAGAAATATAACTGATGATCATTCTGAGCCCAGCATTTTTCATTCTTGTCCCAAATATTTTTGCCCACTACTGTCTATTGATATGTAAAACACTTTATTAAATCAGCAATTAGTGATCAATAATAACATCTAGTAAAGATCATTTATTTATTGTCCAGAAATCTGTAGAACAATGCTATACCTGACTCCATCTGGGCTCCTCCACTTCTTCCTGGCTGGAAGTCCCAGGTTGGACATCGGAAGCCTCAGCTGGGGTGGAAGGAAGGGTTGAGAGGGATTCCCTGACTCCAGTCTGGTCTGACAGAAATCGCAGTCTCTCATAGTACCACAGCCTGGGGACATAAATGTCATCTGCTGCAGCTCCGGATCTCTGGGAATCCGTTGACCTTCTTGCGCTCCCTAAGATAAGTGCTCCTCAGGCCACCAATTTTGGTTTTTAAATAGGGGATGGTTGCTGTGGGGACCACCGGCTTCACCAACTCCAGCAGTTTCTCCAGCGCTGCCTGCCTCTTTTGTTTATGATTATAATGTGGATGTTTCACCTGCCACAGACAGGGCAGCTCCTTGTACTTGTCTATGAACAGGGGGAAGTTGTGGTCATTGAAGCCATCCATTTTATCTGCAAGACACAACACAAGACAAACCCTAATGTCAGGCAAAACTCTCCTAATCTTGTTACAATATAGGCCTCAATCTAGAAGCAGTATAGGCCCAATTTTAGATCTTACCTTCGTTATCACGATCGGCTCCTCCTATACTCCTTCCTCCACTCACAGATCGTATGTACTACGCACGCGTGTTACGCTTTATATACACTGCGCATGCGTGTAACTCCGCCCGCCCCTGACGTTCTTTCTAGTCTATTCCTCGCCCTTTTCGTTCGGCGCAGTGAGGGAAGAGCACATGGCGGAGACACAGCAGGTGCGTGCTAATTACAGCAACGAGGAGGAGGAGGAAAGCCAGGAGCCGGAAACGTCTGGATCCAGAAGGAGAAGATTTAAGGCATCAAATATGTCCTTTGGGGAGATGTTGGAGATGGTCGACATCCTGAAGAGGGCCGACTATGATGGAAAGTATGGACCTTACCCCAACCCCAATGTCCGAAAGGCCAAGATCATGGCGAAAGTGGTCAAAAGTCTGCACCGGAATTTCGGGGTACGACGATCGAAAGATCAGCTCAGGAAACAGTGGTCGGACCTCAAATTAAGAGAACACGAGCAGTACAGAAGGATCTGGAGAGTGCTGCAAAAAAGTAAGTGGTTGTGCTGTGTTCCTATTCTTTTTGTGTTTATTAAGTTCGTGCTGATCCATGTGCTTTTCTTAACTGTTGTACAGTTTAAAATGGCAACTTTCATGTTCATGGGCACATTATTCGTTCGTATCAAACATTTTTCTTTCGGCCTATAAAACACCATTGTTTTGGCCATATGCATTTGACCACATTTTTTAGGGCCTACTTGTATGAAAATAATTTGGTTGGGTAGATGGGTTTGTTACTAGAATGAAATGCAAACTAGATTCTGTGTAAGGAGAGGACACTCAGCAGCTGTTTACACATCTGGACACTGGAGCACTAGTGTGGGACACAAGAACACCCTTTTTATTAGGGGGCCAACACGCTCCAGTGTATACTATAGGGGGGTCTCCATCTGTGAAGCTTGTACAAAACAGGTAAAGTATTGAAGTTTGACAAAGGACACTAAAAATTCTACATCTTGGAACTCTGCCAAAATAGACAATTGTACCCCACTTCCAAGCAATGTTTCATATTTATAGTTCTGCCATAAAATATCTGTGTGCTAAGTATACCATTTTTTTTTTTTACATAGGGGAGAAAAGACTCGGAGGCCACCCCTCATCCAAGGAGACCAGAGACCCCCCACCTCTGGAAGAAGGGGAAATCCCCCAAAGACAAGAAAAGCAGGAGGAGGAAGACATGGTGGAACTAGTCACCACAACAGGTGAGTGTCTGCGACCACAGGCTCAGGTAAGAGATGGATGCCGGCATATTTATAATACATGTTTTTTTTTTGTTTCTATCTTTTTAGGTGATCGTGATGTTGTGGATCCAGGGCATTTCACCTCGGAAAGTGCACAGATCCTGATTGGGGAGATCATGGGGTGTAATGTTGTATTGGAAAACATCAAGAAAAACATCATTGATGTTATTCAAAAAAATAAGAACATCATTGATGTTTTGGGGAGAGTTTTAAACCCCTCCAAATCCCTTTCTTTTATGGTCTGCTACAATTTTTACATTTTTTGTCGAATTGTAGAAAAGCCAAATTTTGAAGAGGCACACAGTGTGTCAACATGTGCTATCTGCCATCACGGGAGATCAATGGACGCGTTTTGGGGGTGCAACCCCTTCCTCAATAAAAAAAGTATCTGAGAGGAAGGGGTTGCTCCCCCAAAACACGCCCCTTGATCCCCCGTGATGGCAGGTAGCACATGTTGACATTGTTAAATTTGTGTGCATCTTCAAAATTTGGCTTTTCCTGGGGTGACTTCACCCCATCTGAACGCAATATCAAACACAGTTCCTAAATACTCATGTCTGATATTGCCTTCAAGTTCTACCAAAAGTGAACTTTGTAAGTTCAAGATTTGTGTCTTTCTTGTTGGTTTTAAACATGCCTCTTTTATCTTAAATGGACATTTCTACTTTTTCTAATGTGACCCCAAAAATTGTTATACAACAAACATGTTGGTTTGTTTTAAAAACCTTTTCTAAATGCACATGTGATTGTGCAGGTATTAAAAATATTTTTAATCAAGAATGTGTGGATAATTGTCTCAACGCTCCAAAACTTATGTTGTGCTCTAATTGCTGCTTTCTGTGACAATGGGGGTTATTTCCTAAAAGGGAAAATCCACTTTGCACTACAAGTGCAGTTTCAAGTGCACTTGTAGCGCAAAGTGTCTTTGCCTTTAGTAACTAACACCCAACAGTGCTTTGTATAAGGTTACACAATCACGCCATTTTCAGGACTCGCCACATTTCTGTCAGGGTCAGCTAAAACAAACACAAGCAGTAAATGTCACCAAAGATTTGCTTATTTTTTTTATTTGATAAAGGTTTCACACATTGTCTGGCATATAGATAGCCCCCCTACCCGCAAAGAATTCAAGGTATCTTAGCCGGACATCACGGGCACTCAGGGAGGGCAAGCCAGGACAGCCACTTTCAAGCGCCGTCAGGGTTGGTTCATTTTGAATTCCGGCTTCAGGCCCAACTGAGCCAGCATAGTTGGCAGAATGTTGCCGTAAAAAGTTGTATAGAACACAGCACGCCAGGATAATGTGATTCAGTTTGTACTCCGCCATATGTATGGGTGTAAGAAATAGGCGGAACCGGCTGGCCATGATTCCAAACATGTTCTCCACCACTCTTCTGGCTCTGGCCAGCCAGTGATTAAAAACCCTCTGCTCCGGGGTGAGGGTCCTCATTGGGAATGGCCGCATAAGATGGTCCCCCAGCGCAAAAGCTTCATCCGCAATGAAGACGAATGGGAGTCCTTCCACATTGTCTTCTGGAGGTGGCAAGTCCAATCTGCCATTCTGGAGACGCCTGTAGAACTCGGTCTGGGCGATGACTCCACCATCGGACATCCGGCCATTCTTCCCCACATCCACATACAGGAGCTCATAAGTAGCCGACACCACTGCCAACATCACAATACTATTGAACCCCTTATAATTATAATAGTACGACCCCGAGTTGGGTGGTGGGATGATGTGGACGTGTTTCCCATCAATTGCCCCTCTGCAGTCAGGAAAGTCCCACCGCTGGGCAAAGTGGGAGGCCACAGTCTGTCATTCCTGTGGCGTGGAAGGAAACTGTTGAGAAAAACAAAAAAAAATTAGTCTTTTTGCACATAAACATGGAAAGCTGATTAGACACAAACATTCTTGGCCAACATCAAGATAATATTTATTTATGGGGATTTTTAAACACCAAAGTATAAAGTACATCTATCATATTCCCCCTCCCCCCCTCTCCTGGGCCATTTCTAACATTATAGGGGTGGGTAGCTCTTGGACAGGTAACCCTCTCCTCTTCATTGAGAGATGAATGCCTAAATAATGGGTTTTACTTTGAACAGCCCCTCCTTAGTTACACTATTGGCAGCCCACTGGACAGGTAAGAAGTGTCATAATACAAAGATATAAATACACACTGTACACATTTGAGCACATTTGGACATTCTGCTATTACCTATCAAGATAATAATAGGATACAAAAACTTTAAACATTACCATTTGAAAGTATACAGGCAGGCCCTTGCACTACATGCTTTGGGGAATTCATCCATACATCTGACTCCAAAAGAGATGGGTAAAGTGTGTTTGGGTTTGGCAAAGTCAGCAGATAGATGATTGAGGATAGATAGAGAATTTGTATCAGCTGACTTAGCAGTTGGGGGGAGGGAGGGTTCCAAATGATTTGGGGACCCCCCAAAAAAAGCCTCTGGCACTCTGCCTGAATTTAAAGCACAAATCACATTTAAAAACATTTTAGGGGGTGCTTGGGGTAAAGCACTACTATGGAGCTGATAAAATACATTGTTAACTGACTACATGAGGTGAATATAGGGCCAGGAGAGCATGCTGGGGAGCTAAGTGAAGGCAAATATGTATGAAGGAGAAAAAAAAAATTACATAAAAATCCAGCATGCATATGAGGACAAAGGGGACATTTACAGCATATTACAATCATGGTAATTAGGGAATGAGGAAAGAAATACAATACATTAGCAAGCATTAAATACAATAAAATGTAATATTAAAGGATAAAAATCTTACCTTAATATACTCCTTCTGCAGGACCTGGATGATGGCAGAACAGGTCTCTGGGATAATGATACCCAGAGCCTGGGGGGAGATGCCTGTCGAGAACTTCAAGTCCTGCAGGCTTCTCCCCGTTGCCAAGTACCGCAGGGTGGCGACTAGCCTCTGCTCCGGAGTGATGGCTTGCCTCATGCAGGTATCCTGCCTGCTAATATAAGGGGTCAGCAAAGCCAACAAACGGTGAAATACGGGGTCCGTCATCCGGAGAAAGTTCCTCATCATCATAATCATCAGGATTATTCTCACGGATCTCACGGAGCAAAGGCATATGACAGAAATGGTCATGCTGAAGCAACCAATTCTTGGTCCATGAACTCCTCCCCACCCTGTTCATGGACTGGACTTGTGTCAAGGTCAGGACCCCAACACCAAGCCCCCGCACAGCACGAACTCTACGAGGAGTACGTATACGCAACATGGCTAGAAAACGGTCGGCTGCTCAGAACGAAGTAACAGAACGCACTGAAGAACAGCAAGGCCTGTGAAGAGCGACCTGAAAAACAGTAACGAACGAACAAGAACACAATGACAAGTCACGCGTAGCTTGCTTGCACGCACTGAAGAGCAGATACAAACCCACAAGCACAAACTGAAAAGCAGAAAACGATCTGAAAACCACGAGTCTGAAAGAGTGCGAATCGTCTCTCACCAAACTTTTACTAACACGAGATTAGCAAAAGGAGCCCAAAGGGTGCCGTGCTTGGTTCTGAACTGGCCTTTTCTAGTCTCGTCGTACGTGGTTTACGTCACCGCGTTCTTGGCAATCGGAAATTCCGACAACTTTGTGCGACCGTGTGTACGCAAAACAAGTTTGAGCCAACATCCGTCGGAAAAAATCCTAGGATTTTGTTGTCGGAATGTCCGATCAATGTCCGACCGTGTGTATGGGGCATTACAGTGTTGTGGCACCAGCACCACCACCACCAAAGGCCCAATTTTTCTACCACTGTTCAACAATGGCATGTAATTACAATTCTTGATCTAATATTTCACAGCAGGGCCCGTTCCTGCGCCCACCAAGAGTAACTGTGAGGGCTTACAGTGTTGTGGCAGCACCAATACCTAAGGCCCTAATTTCTGCAGAGTATAAAGGGCAGGCCCCTACTTTCAAACATCCAACTTACAAAGGACTCCTACTTGCAAACAGAAGGAGACAACAGGAAGTGAGATGAAATCTACCCCTAGGAAGGGAAATTCTCTCCTGTAAGAGTTAATATGGGAAAAACATGTCTCCTCTTCACTGATGCTTTATCACCAATCCTTGTTTCACTAAAAACCCCAAATTTTCAAAAAACATTTGTCATGTGAAGATATAGGAAAAAAAGGCAGTTTTTACCTCAATATTCTACAATTATAGGTCTTAGCTGTTCAAAGTAGAAGGGAAAGATGAGCTAAGTCTAGCAGAATTAAGATGTATGTTAGAAATGCCCCAAGAGTGGGGGCTCAGTTTCAGCAGATAGTGGAGTATGGTGATTTGATTATAATGAAATTGTCATTCCTTCCCTGAACTTGCTGTCTTGAATTTGGGACAAAATACAGAACCAATGATTGATGTGTCAGTTAATGGTTTGTCTATTCTGTGTTTAATAGATAAAGGCGATTCAAAGAGTTTGTTAAATATATGTGATGCCAATTTTTCCACTTCGAATCAGCAGGTAATTTTGATCGGGGTAAGTAATGATATAATTACTGACAAAGTTACTGAACCTCTATAAGTAAGAATGGGAGGTCAGTGTCATAAATGTTCTTTTGTTTTATTGCCATACTCCCCTGACTATCTACTAGACAGAGGTATAGTAATACATATAGGAGTAACTATAGTTATAACCACTGAAGGAATGGGAGTAAAACATACTTGAAGTAAAGGGAGACTTTAGATTTACTCCTTATGCCAGCAATTTATTAACCCCAAGCACAAGGGGCTATTGTAAATATTTATAGTGACTCAACTTATGCTGTAGGCATAATGCATTGTTTTGCACAACTCTGGCAAGAGAGGGGTTATCTGACAGCAGCAGGAACCCCTATACAACATAGAGTTGATTATTAGATTATTGGCAGCGGTCCAGCTGCTTCTTAAAGTTGCAGTAATTAAATGTAAAGCACATACTAGAGCAGATGATAGCATAGCACTGATAGGTATGCTAAAGATGTTATACATTCTTCTGAGCCAACTACAGCGCTTCCAACATTCCTGCTCACAGATCTTCAAGTGGATCTGGATATTTTATCAGCTCTACAGGCAAACTCACCTCATACATCCGTTTGGACCGCAAAGGGAGCTGTTTGTGGGGCAGATGGTGTATGGAGATTAAAAAAACAGACTGGTTGCTCCTCCAACATTATTTCCTTCTTTGTTTGCTTTGAGCCATGGGCCTTGCCATGTCTCAACAGGAGGGATATGTCGGGTGGTAGCCAGAGATTGGTGGGCTCTAGGTTTTTCTGCATATGTTACTAAAAATGTTACTGAATGTTCTATATGTCAAATGCATAATATTGGAAAGTCAGTGCCCACTCCCATGAAGCATATTCTACATACTGAGGAGCCATTTCAAATTGTGCAAATTGACTTCTCGGATATGCCCCCTTGTGGTCGATTTAAGTATTATTGGGTTTGTATTGATCAATTTTTGAACTGGCCAGAGGCTTGGCCCACGTCCAAAAATGATGCCAGAACTGTGATAAAATGTTGAGGGAATTGATCCCAAGGTTTGGTATAGGGTCAATAATTTCCTCAGATAGAGGTACACATTTTGATAATAAACTCATGGCAGAAGTAGTGAGTATTTTGGGTATGAAACAGCAATTGCATACTCCTTACAGACCTCAGGCTAGTGGCCTGGTGGAATGCAGCAATCAAGCCCTGAAGAGGTATTTAGCCAAAATAACTGCTAATGGACAAAGCACATGGGTAGAAGCATTACCTATAGCCTTGGCAACCATTAGGACTACCCCTAAAGAGAAGCATGGACTGTCACCTTTTGACATATTATTTGGGCGACCGCCTAAAAGACTGCATTCATCTCTTGTGCAGCCAGAGACAGTGACTTTAATGAATGGACATTGCAAATTGGCAAATGTGTTTTCTGATACTTTTTCCAGAGCGAAAGCAGGACAACCTGTGGACACGAGTGAAGGAACTCATGGACTAAAGTTAGGAGATTGGGTGTATATCAAGAATCGCACATCCCGGACTACTTTGTCCCCTAAGTGGAAAGGACCATTTCGGGTCATTCTTGTGTCTCTTACCGCAGTGAAGCTGAAGGACTATAAGTATTGGGTGCATGGTTCATACTGTAAGAAGTCTGTGGTTCCAAAAGAGAATATAAGCTGGTCTGCTGCTGGCAAGAATTTTTCTGTACCTTTACCTTCCAGGTCTCCTCCACTGACTCGTGCGCAAGCAAGAAGACTGCAGAATGAATCTCCTAGGGCCTAAGATGAATGTGAAGCTCTGGAGTGTTATCCTCTGCGGTGGAGTGGTGGTATGGATTACAGTCATGGCATATGAATGGACATACAAGAAAGAAAGGGGTAAGATACAAGACACTTTTCTTTTTAATGCTACTGTAATGGAAGAAATGTCACAACTTGAACCGGTTTCAGATGCAAGCTGCCAAGAAACTGAATATCACTAATTGCTGGATAAGCACACATGCACCTATTTCTCATAAGACTATACTCTTGTTATGAATACCTAGCACGTTAGCTGAAATGGAGGACAGTGTACACTTTGGTGAAGTCAGTAGAACAATGATTGACAGAGCTATTTCACTTCTACTGTTCACAAATGCTTCATTGAGAAAACCAGCTATTTGCATTAACTTTACTCGAACCTATACACCTGAATTGCTTTCCCAGGGTTACCAGAGTACTACCAGAACTCCAACTGCATGGATAATGCCGATATCAAGTATTGGTTTGATGGTAAGGATGTTGTGTGGAGTACTGACAGATATCAGGAATTACATGATTACACACATCGTCAACATTCCCGGCAGAATAATATGAAGCTATTGATGTGCCTACAAGGATATAATTTCAATAAAGCTTGTGCTGCCTCACCAGGTTATTACTTCATTTGTAGAAAGAAAGTATACACTTGGGTTCCTTTGAATTCTGATGGGGTTTGTTACTTTGGTAGAGTCATACCTGCTACTTTGTATATGGAGGATAATGACTTTCAAGAAACACAGCTCCACAAAATACCTATACACTTTCTCAAAAAAGACTTTGTGCACCTTGTTAAAAGGGACCTCACTGATCAGTCAGCTCCAGGAGAAGATGAAATCCCGGGAGGAAAAGAGGAAGAGGATTCTGAGATTAATGAGAAAGATGATGATTCTCCTGATAGGCCTACATTTTATCCTAAGTCAGATGATAATTTTACAAATGTTGAAACACATGACAGAGAGATGAAACCATTGTTTTCTATTCCTTGGGTAAATAGATGTTGTATTAAAAAGGCTTTCAGTTTCATCATTGATTTGGCAGACCTGATGGATAACATTACTGCCCTGTATGATAGAAACTTTATAGCCCTTGCTATAGAATTAAAAATGATCAAAAAGGAGGTTTTGCAGCACCGGCTGGTGCTGGATTATCTCACGGCCAGTCAAGGAGGAATATGCGCCATAGTGGGAACTACTTGTTGTAACTACATCGGAAGTGATACTAAGACTGAAGATGCCATCATTTCGCATGTAGAAAATGTACAACAAATGAAGGTTAAATTTCGCAAAGAACATACCGAAACTATTTGGGTTGAAGGTAGCTGGGAAAGCTGGCTTTCCTGGCTCAATCCTCTCAACTGGTTTTCTGGTATTGCAGGATGGTTTTTTGGAATTTTACATGGTATTTTATACATTGTAGGAATTAGGTGTACATGTTATACAAATGTTGTTTGAAAATAATCACACGTGCTGGTACTAATATTGGTTCTTCTGAGCCCTTAAGGTCTCGAGTCAGAACTGCTCATGAGATGGTGATCCGTATACCTGAAGATCAACCTAAAGATACAGAAGAAGCTTAAAAGGGATACCGAAAGAATTCTAAACACAGGAGGGGCTGTGAAGATATAGGAAATATAGGAACCATATCTTTTTATAAATTCAGGGTTCCTCTTCAATATGAAATTGTATTTTCATTTAACTTGTTTTTCTGTTTCTGAATTCTTTTGGTATTGCAACACATGTGGTTGACCAGTTGACATTAAAATGTTCTGCCAATGATATGACACAATTCTCGGAAAAGATGAGATAGGGAAAGATGTTGACATAGAAAGTCCCTGTCCAAAAGTCAACTTAACTTCTTTCCAAGTAATTATTCTTACAATTATTTCTCCCTTTCTGTCAAAATAACTTGACAGTTGAAATTAGCCAGGTCAAAGTAACCCAGAAAACTCAGAACACTGACCAAGAACTGTGTTGAAATATTGAGTGAAATGCTTATTGAAATGCGTACTTGTGATGTGTAACTTTGGGCTTGTGCCCACCATAAGATTATTGTATAACCATTCTCTATAAATATCTGAAATCATTTGTAATCGGGATCACTCCTGACTGAGGAGTGGTCCGCTGTTCAGCGTACATTCTGAAGTAAACCTATATGAGACGATGCAGCTCTATTGGCGTTGATGTCCTTTATTTCAAGGTTCAACTTTAGAGTCATTGGGACAGAAAGTGAGGTGAAATCTTCTGAAGAGGTGCACAGACATCAAAACACGTCCATTGATCCCCCATGATGGGAGCTAGCACATGTTGACACACTGTGGCTTATTTCAAAAAAGTAAAACCACTTTGCACTACAAGTGCAATGCAAGTGCACTTGTAGGGCAAAGTGGATTGTCCTTTCTGAAATAAGGCCCAGTGTGTCAACATGTACTAGCTCACATCATGGGGGATCAATAGACGTGTTTTGGGGGTGCAACCCCTTCCTCTCACCTACTTTATTTTCGAGGAAGGGGTTGCACTCACAAAACGCGTACGTTGATATCCCATGATGGCAAATAACACATGTTGACACACTGTGTGTTTTGTGGCTTTTGAAAAATAGATGTAGGGAAAAGACACACATTTTAGGCATGGGATCATGAGGGAAATCCACATTTTGAGTCCCAAATTGTGTGCATCTTTAAAATTTGGCTTTTACAGGGGTGAGATCACCCCATCTGATGAAGGCAAATCAACACAGTTTTGACATACTAATGTCTCACATGACTTTCACTTTTTCAAAGTTGAACTTTGTAAGTTCCTGAGTTGTGGATGTGTATGTTATGGTTTTAAACATGCCTGTTTAGCCACAAAAAAGGCTATATACTGTCAAACATACATGTTTTACACCAAAGATGTTGGTTTGTGAAAAAAACCTTTTATAACGCACATGTGAATGTGCTTGGAGTAAAATGTTTCATACTCAACAATGTGTGGCTTCTTCTTTCAATGCTCAATACCAGTTTTTTTTAGTAAGTTGGTGTAGTTATAGTGACAATGGGGGTTATTTACTAAAGGCAAATCTACTTTGCACTTTATTTACACTTGTAAATAATTCCCACTCTGCTCTAAAATTTGCCCCAATCAGGCCATTTTAGGGACTCCAAGCAATTAATTAATGGAGTTGAAAAGGATGATTATTTTTATCATTAATGCATTACATACATTAACAACAAAAACATTGTGTGTGTGTGTAGCAGACCCACAGCACAACATAATAGTTAGCAGAAGAAGAGATTGTCACCTCATGTATCAAATAAGTTACGTTTGCACTATTGAAGAAAATGGCCAAAAATAAAAGGCCATTGGAGAACCTAGGAGACAGATAAGAAACACAAGCAGTAAATCAAATGAAATATGAGTTTAGTTTTTCACAACAAATTAATTTGAAAGAACTTTTAAAGATTCTCTGGCATATCAATTGCCCCCCTACCTGCGAAGTACTCCACATAGCTTTGCCGTACTTCACGGGCGTTTTGGGGGGGGCAAGCCAGGACGGCCAGGTTCAAGCGCCGTCATTGTTTCTGCTGGTGAGTCGGCCTCAGTGGCAACTGAGGCCAGATAGTTAGCTCCATTCTTACGCAGAAATTTGTGTAGAATGCAGCAGCTCATAATGATATGGTTCAGTTTGTATTCGGCCATACGGCCAGTTTATGGCCGTTTGAAATAGCCGGAACCGGCTGGCCATTATGCCAAAGGCATTCTCCACCACTCTTCTGACTCTGGTCAGCCGGTAGTTAAAAACCCTCTGCCCACAAATGCCTCATCTGCCACAAACACAAATGGGAGGCCTGTCACGTTATCTGCTGGAGGTGGAAAGCCCAAACTGCCATTCTGGAGCTGTCTGTAAAATTCGGTCTGTGCGATGACTCCACCATCCGACATACGGCCATTCTTCCCCACGTCCAGATAAAAGAACTCGTAAGTCGCCAATCCCACCGCCAACAACACAATACTACTGTACCCCTTGTAGTCATAGTAATATGACCCCGAGCCGGGGGGTGGGACGATCCGGACGTGCTTCACATCTATTGCACCACCGCAGTTGGGAAAGTCCCACTGCTGGTCGAATTGGGATGGCGCAGTCTGTCATTCCTGGGGATTGGAAGGAAACTATGCAGCCAAACAAGGAAAAAAAAGACAAAAGTATAAGGTCCACTTATCAGATTCCTCACCCCCTCTGATGGCCCATTGTAAAAATTTTAGAGTGGGGGGAGATGTTTTGGACAGGTAACCGTCTCCACTTCATTGAGAGCTGAATGCATAAATAATGTGTGTTACTTTGGCCAGCCCCTCCTTACTTTCACTATTGGCAGCCCACTGGACAGGTAAGAAGTGTCATAATCCAAAAATATGAATACACACTGTCCAAATTGAAGCACATTTTTACATTCTGCAATTACCTATCAAGATAATAGGAGAACAAAACTTAAAACAGTACCATTTGAAAGTATTCAGGCAGGCACTTGCACTACATGCTTTGGTGAATTCATCCATAAATATGAACACAAAAGAGGTAGGTATAGTGTGTATGGGTTTGGCAAAGTAAGCAGATAGAGTATTGGTATCGATTGACTTAGCGGTTGGGGGGGAGAAGGGAGGGTTCCAAATGAGTTTGGGCCCCAAAAAAAAGCCTCTTGAACTCTGCCTGAATTTAAGGACAACAATAACATTTGGACACATTTTAGGTGGTGTTTAGGGTAAGCACTACTATGGAGCTGACAAAATACATTGTAAAGTGACTAGGCTAGGTGTGTATGGGCACAGGATAGCATGCTGGGGAGGTTAGTTAAGGTAATTATGCTTGAAGGACAAAAATGGAGCATTAAAAGCTTACAGCATGCATGAGGACAAAGAGGACATTCACAGCATATTACAATCATGGTATTTAGGGAATGATTAAATAAATAAAATACATTAACATCACATTCTATGTATTTAATGTTTGCTAATGTATAAAACTTACCTTAACCACTTGCCGACCGGGCCATAGCCGAAAGACGGCAACAGCGCGGTCGGCTAGTTCTGGGTGGACGTCCATGGACGTCCTCCCAGAATACTGCTCTCGCGCGCCCCCTGGGGCGCGCACCCGAGAACTTCAAATGACGGAGCGATCACATGTCAACAGACCGGCGTCATCTCATGACGCCGGTTCCTCCCTCCCCTCTCTGTACCGATCGGTACAGTGCGAGGGGAGAGGGGGAGGGATCGGATGGCAGCACCGCTGTGGGCTGCATGTGTAGTGCCCACAGCGGTGCTCAGTGACAATTGCTGTCACATCCATCCATCCCTCAATGCTCAGCCATCCCTGCATAATACCCTACAATACTCTGCATAACACCCTGCAATACTCTGCATAACACCCTGCAATACTCTGCATAACACCCTGCAATACTCTGCACTATACCCTGCAATACTCTGCATAACACCCTGCAATACTCTGCATAACACCCTGCAATACTCTGCATAACACCCTGCAATACTCTGCACTATACCCTGCAATACTCTGCATAACACCCTGCAATACTCTGCATAACACCCTGCAATACTCTGCATAATACCCTGCAATACTCTGCATAACACCCTACAATACTCTGCACTATACCCTGCAATACTCTGCATAACACCCTGCAATACTCTGCATAACACCCTGCAATACTCTGCATAACACCCTGCAATACTCTGCACTATACCCTGCAATACTCTGCATAACACCCTGCAATACTCTGCATAATACCCGGCACTACTCTGCATTATACCCGGCACTACTCTGCAATATATGCGGGCACTACTCTGCAATATACCCTGCAATACTCTGCAATATACCCCGCAATACTCTGCAATATACCCCGCAATACTCTGCAATAGCCCGCAATACTCCGCAATTTTTAACCAGTTCCCGCCCACAGTCATATGACGTCCCTGACTTTGAGCGGGTATATCTGAATGATGGGTGCAGCTACAGGCATCATTCAGATATCAGCTTTTTCAGCCAGCGATTTCCTACACCATAGGAATGATCATAGCTGCTGTTCCACTGCTTGATCATTCTTATGGGAGGCGAGAGGGGACGCCCCCCCCTTCCCGCCACCCTCCGGTGCTTCTACCGACTCACCGCTACGATCGAAGCCAAGATCGTTTTTTTTTTATTATTATTTCAGGCTTCCCAGCCTAGAGGTGAGATGTGGGGTCTTATTGACCCCATATCTCACTGTAAAGAGGACCTGTCATGCCATATTCCTATTACAAGGATGTTTACATTCCTTGTAATAGAAATAAAAGTGATCAAAAAATTTTTTGGGGGGGAAAAAGTGTCAAACTAAAATAAATAAAGTAAAATAAACAATAAAAAAAAAAAAAAAAAAAAATTTAAAGCGCCCATGTCCGTGTGCTCGCATGCAGAAGCGAACACATACGTAAGTCCCGCCCACATATGAAAACGGTGTTCAAACCACACATGTGAGGTATCGCTGCGATCGGTAGAGCGAGAGCAATAATTTTGGCCCTAGACCTCCTCTGTAACTCAAAACATGTAACCAGGAAAAAATTTTAAAGTGTCACCTATGGAGATTTTTAAGTAGCGACGTTTGGCACCATTCCACGAGAGTGTGCAATTTTGAAGGGTGACATGTTGGGTATCTATTTACTCGCCGTAACTTCATCTTTCACATTATGCAAAAACATTGGGCTAACTTTACTGTTTTGTTTTTTTTTAAAGCACAAAACTGTTTCTTTCCCCAAAAAAACGCGTTCGAAAAATTGCTGCACAAATACCGTGCGAGATAAAAAGTTGCAACAACCGCCATTGTATTCTCTAGGGTCTTTGCTAAAAAAAATATATATAATGTTTTGGGGTTCTATGTAATTTTCTAGCAAATAAATTATGATTTTTACATGTAGGAGAGAAATGTCAGAATTGGCCTGGGCGCTCCAGAACGCCTGGAGGTGCTCCCCTGCATGTTGGGCCTCTGTATGTGGCCATGCTGTGTAAAAGTCTCACATATGTGGTATCGCCATACTCGGGAGTAATAGCAGAATGTGTTTTGGGGTGTAATTTGTGGTATGCATATGCTGTGTGTGAGAAATAACCTTCTAATATGACAATTTTGTGAAAAAAAAAAAAAAAGAAAAAAAAAATCTTGATTTTGCAAAGAATTGTGGGAAAAGATGACAATTTCAAAAAAACTCACCATGCATCTTTCTAAATACCTTGGAATGTCTTCTTTCCAAAAAGGGGTCATTTGAGGGGTATTTGTACTTTTCTGGCATGTTAGGGTCTCAAGAAATGAGATAGGCCGTCAGTAATTCAGGTGTGATCAATTTTCAGATATTGGCACCGTAGTTTTTGGACTCTCTAACATTCACAAAGACCAAATAATATACACCAAGTTGTACTTATTTTTACCAAAGATATGTAGCGGTATAAATTTTGGCCAAAATTTACGAAGAAAAATTACTAATTTGCTAAATTTTTTAACAGAAACAAAGAAAAATTCATTTTTTTACCAAATTTTCAGTCTTTTTTCTTTTATAGCGCAAAAAATAAAAAACCCAACGGTGATTAAATACCACCAAAAGAAAGCTCTATTTGTGTGAAAAAAAGGATAAAAATTTCATATGGGTAAAGTGTTGTATGACTGAGTAATTGTCATTCAAAGTGTGAGAGCACCGAAAGCTGAAAATTGGTCTGGTTAGGAAGGGGGTTTAAGTGCCCAGTGGTCAAGTGGTTAATATAGTCCTTCTGCAGGACCTGAATGATAGCAGAACAGGTCTCTGGAATAATGATTCCCAGAGCCTGGGGGGAGATCCCAGTCGTGAACTTAATATCCTGGAGACTTCTCCCCATCACCAAGTACCGCAAGGTGGCAACAAGCCTTTGCTCGGGACTGATGGCTTGCCGCATGCAGGTGTCCTGCTTGGTAATATAGGGGGTAAGCAAAGCCAACAGACGGTGATAGACGGGGTCCATCATCATGAGAGAATTGGTCGCTATTAAGTAACCAATTCTTGGTCCATGAACTCCTCCTCCCCCGTTCATGGACTGGACTTGGGTCAAAGCAAGAACGCCAACACCAAGGCCAACAATAGCACAAACTCTACAACGAGTATGTAACCGCAACATGGCAAGAAAACGGTCGGCTGCTTAGAATGAACTGACAGAATGCACTGAAAATCAGAAAGGACCTGAGAAGAACGAGCTGAAAATCAGAAACGAGCAGACAAGAAAGCACTAAAAAAGAGAAGCAAACTATAAATAGAACGCACTGAAAGACAGGAACGAACTGACAACACGCACTGAAGAACAGATACGAACCAACAAGCACAAACTGAAAAGCAGAAACGAACTGAAAAGCACGAGGCTGAAAAGCGCGAATCGTCTCTCACCAAACTTCTACTAACACGAGATAAACACAAGATTAGCAGAAGAAGCCCAAAGGGTGGCACAATGGCTATTGAACTTTCTTTTTATCGGCTCGTCGCATGTGTTGTACGTCACCGCGTTCTCACGTTCGGAATTGTTGGCCAACATTTGTGTGACTGTGTGTATGGAAGACAAGTTTGAGCCAACAAGCTTCGAACAAAAATCCACGGTTTTGTTGGCGGAAAGTCCGATCGTGTGTATGCGGCATTACACCTTCTGAAGCATTAAACATTTGTAAACCATCCCAAATGTAATACAATATTACTATTGATCAGACACCAGTATTTTTCTCTATTGTTTCAGATTCAACTTAATCAGAGAAATAAACATGAATACCCATCATGCAGCATCAAAATTATTAGCTGCTCTGTTTACAATCGGTTCTAACAAAAACTGTCATTACATTCATAAACATACAAAAATAAACAAACAAAATATCAACAACAAAGATGACTCAAGTTGTCAACTGATTTTTTAATCTTCATCTTTATTTCTTGGACATCAAACCATATCAGACAGGGGGATTGATGCTGTTTAGTACTATCTAGAAACTGCCATATATACTAGTGTATAAGTCGAATTTTTAGCCCCTTATTTGGGGCTGAAAGTGCCCCCCTCGACTTATACACGAGTCACCGCCGTTTGTCTGCATGATCAGCGTGTGCTACATAGCACCCGGCAGCGGCTCTCACTGTTCAAAAGCCGCGCCTCCTTGTCTGTGATAGGCAGTCAGTGTACAGCCTATCACGGACATTCTCTCATCCTCATCCGTGGTATGAGGATGAGAAAATGTCCGTGATAGGCTGACCGCTGACTGCTGGGAAATGGAGTTTTCTGCCTATCATGGACGAGGTGGAGGCACGGCTTTTGAACAGTGAATGGCCGCCGAATACTACACGGTGATCGGTGCAGAGCGGCGCATGGAGGCATACACAGGACCCAGGTAGAATGCACACACACACATGCACACAGGTACATATACACATGACACATACACAGGACACAGGTACATGAGACATGCACATATACACAGGACACAGGTACATGACACATGCACATATACACAGGACATAGGTACATGACACATATGCACAGGACACAGGGAGGTATACAGCTGCAGATGGGCATTGTTGACCCTCTTTTTCCACTTACAGTAGCTGCTGCATTTCTCACCCTCGTCTCGGGTCAATAAGTTTTTCCCATTTTTTGTAGTAAATTAGATCCTCGACTTATACTCGGAACGACTTATACTCGGAACGACTTATACTCGAGTATATACGGTAAACAAAATAAAAGGTCTTGGTGGGTTATCATTACATTTCCCACCAAGAAATAAACAAATGGTTAGCACAAAACACATATTCAGAACACTTTCCAGGCAAAACATATGGCCATGTTGTTTAATAAGAGTGCACTCTTTTCTACCCATATTAAATGAGCTCATATTAATTAATTAATTAATTAATTTATTATCACCACGTGGATTTTCATTAGCTACTTTTGGACCACCCACCGTGGGTATACGTCTCTACTTTGAAGTTAAATACCATTGTTATGGCAGCAGATAGCTGCCATAACCCCGGTATTTTTATTCACAGCGGGCGGTCCACTTAGGAATAAAAGTGGTCTCCGCAGCAGATTCGCCACAAAATCCCTTTTATCGGCGGCGGGAGAGGTGCCCCCCACCACGTCCCGGTCATCTCCGCCGCTTACCAGAGCTGTCGGTAGCAGCAGAGATGATCCGATCCTTTCCCCTGATGGACAGGAAGTCGAGTGAGGGAATGATGGCCCCCACTGGACTCTGTGCCATTGGATGATGAAAGCAACATCTAATGTCACTTCTGCCCAATGACCTTAAAGAGGCAATTTTTTTTATTGGAAAAAAAAGGAATTTTTTTAAATTATTTTTTTTATTGCTTTTACGTGTAAATGTAAGATCTGAGGTCTTTTTGACCCCAGATCTCACATTAAAGAGGTCCTGTCATGCTTTTTTTCTATTACAAGGGATGTTTACATTCCTTGTAAAGTGAATAAAAGTGATCCAATTTCTTTTTAAAGGGACAGTGTAAAAATAAAAAATAAAAATAAAATAAATAAGAAAATAAATTAAAGCGCCCCATCCCTCCGTGCTCGTGTGCAGAAGCGAACGCATACATAAGTCACGCCCACATATGTTAACAGTGTTAAAACCACACATGTGAGGTATAAAGAAAGTATAAGGAACTGGGACTTTAAAGGTACAATAGGTGACACAGAAATTATGTAAAAAAATTCACATTTTATTTAGAAAAATTGATAAAAACATGTCTATTAAAAAGAGTTTACATTCAATGTAACAATACAATTTTTGATAGTGCAACCGAAGGATTTGTTTCTCAGTATGTTTCACCACATGCCGTGGCTTCTTCAGGAGAATAATATTTATCAGGCACTAAAAAGAGTAGTATAAAAATTACACAAAGAACAATAACAATATGTAGAACAGTCAAGAAATCAATCAAAGTACAAATCAAAAAATAATACCACATATCTGATCTGCCAATGCGATACTTCAGTCAAAAGGGATATATTTACCTGTGTATAGATCTTTAAAAAATGTGAATAATAATTTGAATATAAACTCTAATGTTTGAACCACTTAAATCAAGAAGCAAAACCAGCCAAAGGATCATCTGATGACCATAGAGAGTAAATAAGATCGCATTTTTAACTGATGGAAGAGGACCTAGAATGAGGATGGAGGAAAGAATAAAGGAATTTTTATTATTGTAATTTTTGATTTCCTAATTCTTTATTTTATTAATTTTTTGTCTTTTATTTTTTTAGAAAAAAAAAATTTTTTGTTTTATATATCAATATATGAAATAATAAATATAGATATGCAAAAATGTATACCTGTGATGGAAAGATCAAATATCAAACCACCATTCCAAGCTACTTTACTACATTAGTTAGTGTCATCCCTAAAGCAGAGCCCAAGGGGGGAAAAGACAACGCGGAACCTAAAAAAAACAAATGAATTGAAATCAATCAAAAAATCTAGACCAGAAAAGGCCGCTCAATAGTTAGCCAAGGATTTCCTCAAAATAGCATTAAATACCTGGATGAAATGGTGTGAAGAGAAAATAACGTCCTCCTTCTCTCAGGCTGGCTCTCTATTAAACCACCACCAGAGTGCTTAAATACCCTCCCCCTCTCCAAATTTGGCGTCAAAAACTAGGGGAGGGGCGGACGCTGCAGGGGCATCTACCCATAGGTAGTAACACCGGGAGGACTTGTAGCTGAGTCAGGAAAGGAAATACATCAGTCAGGTCAGCACAGTCAATGGTGCAAGGCACACCGGAAGTGACACCTCTAAAAATCACCTCTAAGGACTGTAAGCAGTGAAGTAAATATCCATAGAGGCCAAAAGGGCATAGGAAAAAATATAAATCCATTAAAAGAAAAAGAAAGAAGTGTAACCGGATCAGCCAATTATATGGACAAAGCCCAAATAAAGGTTAAAGGGAAATGCAATTGGCGCCAACCAGTGGAAAGAAATTACCACTAAAATTGGCGCCCTGGGCGTCCGTATGATCACCTGATCCTAGTGGGGGCTTCCTTAGTGTAAAACATAATTATAAATCTGGGACTTATAAAAATACAAATGTATAAAAAAGATATGAAAATGTCTCCCTTTCTTCTTTTTCTCTTTATATATTCAAAAATTGTTGATAGATTACATACTGTATATGTAATTAATAAATGATCAAGAATCCCAATGGTTAGAAATAAAGTAAAGGCTGTTCAGATAAGGGTGTACATAGGAGCCTAGCAAAGGGTCCCAACACGTAACAAATATCAGTGGAAACCAAAAGTAACCACTTAAAGGAGCAACTGAAAAAATGACCAAAACAAAATCCCTAGGAAAGGCTTAAAGCTAATGGATTCATTGAGCCGGGAGACGAGGTGGCAGCCAAAGAATGGATCCACCTGGTTTCCTTCTGCAGAAGAATCCTATCTACATCTCCCCCCCCTCTCATGAGTAGGTATGAATTCCAGGGCAAAGAATTTCATGTTTGTTATATCTAATGAATGGTATAAACCCATGTGTCGACTAATGGGTGTTTCCATCTTTTTCTTTTGGATGAGGAACACATGGTCCCTAATCCTGTGGAAAAAGGGTCTCTTAGTTTTACCTATATAAAAGGCCCTGCAAGTGCACCTCATACAGTATAATAAACAACCCCAATGGATTGGCAGTTGGCAAAGAAATTGGGTTGATAAAGAGTCCCATCTGAAAGGGTTATCTCTTCTGAATTTAGAATATAGCTGCAAAAATCACACCTACCACACGGGGCAGTGCTTTTCCAAATGTCTCTCCCAGATCTTTGTGTCAAGTGGCTATGGACCAATTGATCCTTTAAGGACCTGGACCTTCTATAAGTAATAGAAGAAATTGGTTTAACATACCTAGAGATTATTTGTCAGTGGATAATAAAGGCCAACATTTCTGGATAATTTCACTGACTTTTTTATGTTGTTTAGAATATGTCGTTATCAGCCGTACCTGATGGTCCGATTTTTCAGGGCCTTGATGAATGGATTAATTCAGTTCGATTATGTTGTTTGGCCCTATGATATGCCTTTTTGAGAGTGGAGCGACTGTAGCCCCTGTCTAGCAGGTGTAACTGCAAGGCTAATGCTTCCTTTTCAAAGTCCTGGTCACGACTACAATTCCTCCTTATTCGTAGATATAGACTGTAAGGGATGCTCGCCACCAAAGACTTGGGGTGGGAGCTGGCCGCATGTAAGATGGTTTTCTATCTCAAGCTCAAGGTTCCTCTTATGGGGGTATGACTATGGATCGTTTTTTCGTCAGTTTAAATAGATTATTGGAAAAAAAGGCTCGAGTTTTCTGGAATAACAAATATATTCAGAAATATATAGAAGACAGAATTGTGCCTTGGGGACTACGGATACAAATTTTTCCCAACCTATCAAAAATTTAATCTGAATTTAAAATTGATTGGGAATCAAATTTACAATCCTGTTCCTTTAAAATGATGGAGGCTCTCTGTCAGAACTACCAAAAGGAACTAGAGGTTATTAATGGATACATTGAAAAATTATACACTGACAATAGTAGTCTTGTCTCTTATTCAACCTTTGCTGACAAAGAGCTAACATTAGAGAAATATCTGGAACATTTTGTTATTGATATTCTCAAAACCAAGGACAAAAAATACTACCGTGACAGATTAGCATATGAGACTAATACGGCCTACAAATGGTCTACAGTGAATTCACAGAAGAAGAATAAACCTTCTTCTCATGGACATAACTCTATTCACGATCCAAGTGATTCTGACGAATCTTCCCTTTCTTCCTTATCCTTAGCAGGTGCCAACTCCAATACATCATCTGGCACACAGAAACGTAAATTTGATAGGTCAGCATCAACCGTCTCGGCTGCTAAACGCACCCCGCAGAACACCACACGTTCCGGGCTCCGCTCACAAACTAAAAATGCACCTTCCTGTCTCTCTAATTCTCTTGGTGATGGTCATTCTATCTCTTCAGGTTCTGGATCACAATTGGGAGCAATACCTAAGGTAAGCCACCCATCGGTTAATACCCCTTCGGAGGACTCACAGGGATTCCCCAATCTCGGGGATCTTCGTACGACACCAATCTTTTCACTGACACTAAATTTGGAAAATACCAAAAAAGTTCCCAATGCACCCCCAACACTCAAGGGGTCAACCAAGATGGCTTGCAAGTAATCAATCTATCCTCCTGTACTCTAACAGAGGATCAGATCAGGGTTCTCAGCCTGGGCCTGACCTTCTGTCCTGACCAGGAGGTGGATACTTTTGAAATTATAAAAGATGTACATCTTTTTGCCAGAAAATTATTGTTTAAGGTTATATTCAACAAGGATCCCAGTTGCTCAGATGTCAACTCAGAGAGTCTTTGGATGAATAAAACCATTAATGAGGTAAAGGCATTAAAGGATTTGATGGAATTATGGGAGGAAAGCAATCCATTTGATGACCCCCTGGAGGAGTCAACTGTGAATCTTTCTTTTGACCTTCCATCTGAGAGGATTTTTCCTCCACCCAATCTTTATAGACCAAAATCTACTTCCTTCTCTGCCTTACAAGGCAATCCAAGCATTTGGGCCTTTACCCAACAAGTTACCAAAGAGATTCAGGCCACGGATTGGAAGCAATCCAATGGTCGCTCCAATCTGAAACCTGCTTTTCGCAGAGGTCTATCTTCCTTGAAACATAATGATCATATTGTCATCAAACCCTTGGATAAAGGGGGGAACATAGTAGTTATGAATAGGGATTTCTACAAGAAAATGGTTTTGGATCTCTTGCGGAATTGCAGTTGGTATCGGCCCGTTCCCTCATTTCAAGTTAAATATGCAGAGACGAAGTTTAAAATTCTTGTCACTCGGGCATTTCATAATGACCTTATTGACAGGAAGACATTTGATTTCTTGATTGTTGAAACCCCCAGAACTCCCACCCTATACGCTTTGCCCAAAGTCCACAAGAACCTCAAATCTCCCCCTGGCCACCCGATAGTCTCGGGCAACGGGTGTCTAACTGAGCTTGCTAGCAAACTTGTGGACGATTATTTGCGACCACATGTCGGCTCGTTGCTCCTATATCCAGGACACTGCTGACCTCTTGAGATCCCTGGATGGTATTTGTGTACGACCGGGGTCTCTATTGGTCACGATTGATGTTTAGGCCCTCTACAACTCCATCCCCCACGAACGTGGGGTTGGAGTTGTGGAGGGTTTCTTATCAGAAAGGGGCCCTGGGACCTTTGCGTATAACCATTTCATCTTGGATCTCTTACTCTTCATCCTAACCAATAACATCTTTCTTTTCGACCGCTCCCACTACCTCCAGGTGCAGGGTGTTGCGATGGGGACTAAATGTGCCCCATTGTACGCCAATCTGAAAAAAAAAAAAAAAAATTGCATTTGTAAGACCGCTGCGCAAATACGGTGTGACATTAAGTATTGCAATGACCGCCATTTTATTCTCTAGGGCGTCTAAAAAATATACATATATATACATATATATATATATATATATATATATAATGTTTGGGTGTTCTAAGTAATTTGCTAGCAAAATAAAATGATTTTAATTTGTAAATGCCAAGTGTAAAAAATAGGCTTGTCCCTTAAAGCGGAGGTCCACTCAAAAAATAAATAAAACAAACAGCAGCTGCACATGCTGCAGCTGCTGGCTTTTAATAATAGGACACTTACCTGTCCTGGAGTGCAGTGATGTCGGCACTCATTGCGGGTAAGGGTACCCAGCAGTGTAGCCTTTCGGCTTCACGCTGGGAACCCTACTGCGCATGTGCAAGGCCCGCTCCTCTCTCCTACCGGCCCGACGACAGAGGAGGGAGCCCCAGCCTTGACTTCAATAGCCGCGGCTGAGGCTCCCGGAACTGGGAAAGGATATCTGTCAAAGACAGGTATCCTGTCCCCCCTCCTCCTCGAAATGTGCCAATTGTGGCACTGGAGGGGGGGAGGAATCAGATGAGCAGAAGTTCCACTTTTGGGTGGAACTCCGCTTTAAGTGGTTAAAGGAAGTCCATCAAAAGTTGTCAATAATTCACCATGGTTAAAATTCCCGATAACATTTATAGTATGTTCATCACATTGTGCACAAGGATTATACATTACCAAATCCATATTGATTAACAATCTCCGCCTCTTATTCTCGTCAAATTTGTTTATTATTTTATTTTTTAATATAACAAAAAATGACAAATTGAGTACATATAATGATGGTGGTACAATATTCAAATAGCAATAAAGCTAAACATATCAATTCATGAACAGGATGAGAACATAACAATGTAAAAATTTAATGAGTAGAGCAATGAATAAACCAGTAAAGTATTACATCAAAAGCATTATAAAATTCCATCAAAAGGAAAAAAATAAGCTAGCGACTATTGGTTCATTTTGCAGTAGCAGTAATAAGGAGATCAAGCTAATAGGTATATATTAAAAACAGAAGAGATAATTGGGCTGATTTACGAAGCGTTTGCGCCATGAGTTGCGGTACACGTCGATGCTCAAATGACATTTTCGTATTTACAAAATATTTGCGCCGGTAACAGCGCGATCCCCCATTTACTATTCTCTTCCCGGCGCATGGGAAGAGGCGATCGGTACGCCACTATAGACATGGCGCACGGCATCTTTAACTCAAAATTTAAACAAGCTGGAAGTGCCAATATTATGGGGATGATGTGGGGTGATGTGAGGAAGTGTAGTACTAACTGCCCAAGTCACAAATATGCCCAAAATAGAAAGAGAAAGTAACTTTTTCTGACAAGCCGGCAAATATATTAAGACATGCGGGAGGTGAATTTATGCACTGCGCATGCTCAAACGGCATTTGCGCTTGTTCAAATGCGTTGGTTGAGTGCGCCGGCAAAATCTTAGTAAATGTCAAGCAACATAAATGCATTTGCATAGGTTGAACGGGCGCACCTCTACACTTTTTTTTTTTTTAACGCTGGTTCACTTTGTGGCTATAATGAAATGTCGGTCCGGCAATACACATAAAAGTTCACTGATAAAAACAGCATTAAGAAAGAAACAAAATTAAGAAAAAAAAATGTGTGGGGTTCCCCTGAAATTCAATACCAGGCCCTTCAGGTTTGGTATGGATATTAGGGGGAACCCCACGCCAAAAAAAAAAAAAAAAAAAAAGTGTCATAAATGTTTAAAATGACAGGAGACCGTTTTTGACAATTCCTTTATTTAAATGCTTCTTCTTTCCATCTTCTTTCTTATTTCTTCTATCTTCTTTCTTCTATCCTCTTTCTTCTATCTTCTATCTTCCTTCGGTTTCTTCCTCCATCTTCTTCTTCTTCTTCCTCCGATCCTCTGCTTCTTGCTCCGGTGTTCTCGTCCGGCATCTTCCTCCGCGGCGTCTTCTTCCCTTCTTCGTTCACGGGCTGCTCTGCATCCATGGGAGGCTCCCGCTGTGTGACGCTTCTCGTCTCCTGACGGTTCTTAAATAACGGAGGGCGGGGCCACCTGGTGACCCCACCCCCTCTGACGCACGGGGTTTTCCCTGTGCGTCAGAGGGGGTGGGGTCACCCTTTCAAGGGTTGTGGGGATGAGGCCCTTGTCCTCATCAACATGGGGACAAGGTGCTTTGGGGGACCCCAAAGCACCCTCCCCATGTTGAGGGCATGTGGCCTGGTACGGTTCAGGAGGGGGGGCACTCTCTCGTCCACCCCTCTTTTCCTGAGGCCTGCCAGGTTGCGTGCTCGGATAAGGGTCTGGTATGGATTTTTAGGGGGACCCTATGCCATTTTTTAAAAAAAATTTGTCACGAGGTTCCCCTTAAATTCAGGTCTGGTATGGATTTTGAGGGGGACCCCCACGCCACAGTCCAGTGCAGAAAAAAATGCAGCATGTTCTACTTTTTTTTCTGGAACTGGAACGCACTGGAACTGCAAGCACTCGTGTGAACTACGCCATTGAAAACCATATAACTGAATTTCCATTCATTTTTGATGCATAAAATATGCACTGGACTGCATTGGTGTGAACTGGCCCTTAAGCAATTTGGCATATTTAAAGGCATTTCTCCTTGTTTCGTTTTTGGGGTTGTCCAATTGGTGACATTGATATATGTCCCTTAGGGTGGGACCTGGGCTCCATACCCATTTTAAGGCCAATAACTAGAAGATAACCAGCCAAGTGGGGACTAGTAAAATTGCCAAGTCAGTTCCCTTAGACTGCAATGGTATTTGTTGTATAACTTTTGCACATGTTAGGCTCTTTAGTTGCCCCCCTGGATTGGGGGGTGTTTTGTCCCATCTGTAATTTTGGTGCATGCTGGATGATGTGCTTAATTTTGGACAGGGGGTGGCTTATTTTGTGCTAGCTGCATTTGGGTTGTTCTGGGAATGCTCAGGGACTTTGTTTTTTTCCTGTGCCTTTTGGTGTGTGAAATGCATTTGGGTTGGTCTGGGCATGCTCAGGGACTTTTTTTCAGTTTTTTTTTGGTGGTGCTTTTTGTGTGTGAACATTACTTGGATGTTTCTGGGCAGGCTCAGAGTGTGTTTTTTAGGTTAGTAATTTAAGGACATCCTTAACAGGTGTACTCACTTTGAAGTTCTCTCTACATTGGGTCAACTTGCATTTTCTGTGTTTCATGGACTGTGCATGTGTTTGCAATTGCCTCATTAGCATACAAACCTATGTTATATAAAGCTTGCAGATAGCATTCTTTACTTTGCCCTGAAAAGAGCCAAGATTGCGCGTGGCGCCGGCAAGAGAGTACATTTGGGTGTCCTTATCGAGTTTCTAACACATGTATTTTCTATTTGTATTTTGTTTATTATGTTGTTGCAAAACAGATGTGTTTTTATGCAATTTATTTGCTACTTTGGTTTGTTGTTTTTTTTTTTTTTGGGTGGTGGTTATTTTACCATGAAATCTTTTTTATGTTGGCAATTTTTGTTGTTTTTACGTTGTTCACTTTGATTTAACTGTCCGTGCTGCATTATTTTTAAAATCCTTTCTCAAGATGTTGTGCCTAATGTTGTTTTAATCCTTAATAGATGTCCATTTGTGGGTGCTCTCATTTTAACTCCTGTTAATTTACACTCCAAACGGGTCAAACCTGAAACATATTCTGTTAGTGTCTCAAATTAACATACATGTGTGTATTTTGCTTTCCTTGCTTCTTTTCCAAGTCCTTTTTTTTTTTTTGGACCAATACAATTGTTTCAAATTTTTTTAGGTTTTATGTGTGTTCTTTTCATGCAACGGATTTCCCAACTGCAGCTTAACTAGTCTGATTGGCATGTCTTAGACAAATCCCTTTTTTATTTTATTTTTTAGTTTTAAGTTACTTTCCTGGTGCCTTCATGGTAGCACATGCATGGATTGTGCGTATGCTGCCATGGATAGTGACCAGGAAAGTAACATTTCAGAGTGGTAAGTACTCAATTTTCTTTTTGAGCAGTGGTTTTCAGACTCAGTCCTCAAGAACCCCCCCGACAGGACATGTTTAGGAAATTTTATCTTATCTAAAATAGCTGTCCAAAATACAAAGCCATTGCCTTTGATTTAAAGCACCTATGCAAGATGAAGGAAAACCTGCAAACATGGCCTGTTGGGGGGTACTTGAGTGAGAGTAAAACCCTAACAATATTTTTCCTTGGGGACACACAGGTCAATCTAACTAGTGCCCCCACTATGCAAATTGCACTCTAGCACTTTGTGTACACCCCAAATTATTAGGTATTTTGGGGTTTATTAAAGGCAAATCCTTTCTGAAATACAAGTGTAGTTGATGAAAATCTGAGGGGTAGTGCTGGTGATTTTATCATCCAATCATGTAAAGGCAAAGATGCTGTTTTTTTCTTTTCCTTGCTTGTCCCCCTCGGATCTCCAGCAACTGCACTTCTAAGTGCACTTGTAGTGCAAAGTGGATTTACCTTTTAGTAAATAAACCCCAAGATACATAATAATTTGGGATGTACATGGCAAAATGCTATAGTGCAATTTCCCGAATGGGGAAACTATTTAGATTGACCTGTGTCCCCAAGGACATACATTGGTAGGGTTTTACCTTCACTTCCTGTTTGGCTATGTGACAGGAAGTGAATAATTTTGAATGAGAAATTGGCAAAATTTGGGAGGTGTCTTCACCCTATCAGGAGTGTAGACATCTGGCAAAACTTCTAATCCCTCTGCAGTCTATCCCCAAGCAAAAATAAGAAAGGATTTTATTTAGTTTAACTTTGCAAAGACCCATTCCTAAGTTCAATTGTGATGCATGTTAATGGCCCATTTAGACCTTTAATAGAAAGTCATCAGTTGCCTTTGACTCTAAACATTATTTTTGGCCAGTCCTAGAAATCTGCATCTGTTTTTCTGTTAACCACTTGGTGTCTGTGCTATAGTCAAACGACGGGCACAGCGTGGACCTGAATTTCTGGGAGGCTGTCATAGGACGGGCTCCCTGTGTGCTCCCTGCAGGGCGCACTGAGTCACTGAGACTCGGGTGATCACAGATCGAAGTAAGGGCCGATCTCGGCCCATTACCACGCGATTAGCACAGCATGAGGATAAAAATAAAAGCTGATCACCGGCTTAGGTGTAAGGGACATTGGTCCCGAAGAGGCAATTCTGCCTCATCTGTGCCCATCAGTACCACCTGCCAGTGCCACCTATCAATGCCCACCAGTGGTCCCAAGCAGTGCTGCCTATCAGTGTAACCAATCAGTGCCCATCAGTGCCGCCTCATCAGCGTACATCAATGAAGGAGAAAAATTACCTGTTTGCAAAATTTAATATCAAAATATCCAAAAATATACCAAATTATTTTTAGAGAAAATTGAGTACTGTCCGTGATACTTTTTTTATTTATTTGCACTAACATACAATTTTTCATGACAAGCTTTCCCGAAAGCTTGTCATGAAAAATTGTATGTTAGTGCAAATAAATAAAAAAAGTATCACGGACAGTACTCAATTTTCTCTGTCACAATTGCACTAATACAGCTACAATCAAATCAAATTATTTTTAAAAATCTGTCTTTTATTTTTTTTTTGGAACAAAAGAAAAAAAACCACAGAGGTGATCAAATACCACCAAAAGAATGCTCTATTAGTGGGAACTTTAAAAAAAAAAAACATTTGGCTAAGTATGACCACGCAATTGTCATTCAAAGTGCATTAGCGCTGAAAATTGGTCTGCACAGCAGAGGGGGGTTAAGTGCCCAGTAAGCAAGTGGTTAATTTCCATGCCAAATATGGATTTCTGTAATAAAGATGTGTGCCCGCTGTATATAGGCTATGGGCGTAAGCAAGTCGCACACATGTGAACAGTACTCATTGTAAATCATGAGGTAGAACTTGTGATGCAACTTTTCAGTCCCAAGTGGCCTTAGGCTCTCTTTCCACTACTGCGAGTTGTTGTGCGACTTGACACATGTGAAGTCGCAGGACAAGTCAAAACACATGTATTTCAATGTTCCCCCGTTTTAATTGGTGCAACTCCAAAAAAAGTTCTTGCAATACTTTGTTCCAACTTCAGTGTGACTTTTTCGCAGATGTTTTGAACTAGTCGCATGACATGGCATTAAGGCACGGTTTCCACTATTGCAAGCCCAAAGTTGCGTGTTTTTTGCAGCGAGTTTCCCGCAACTTTTTGCCGAAACTTGAAGCAATACCTGTGTATTTTTGAGGTCTATGGACCATAAGTCGCATCAAAGTGGGACCAAAGTAGTGCAGGGACTACTTTGAAGTTGCTGTGACTTGAAGTCGCACACATATGAACGGTACTCATTGTAAATCATGGGGTAGAACTTGTGATGCAACTTTTCAGTCTCTAGTGGCATGACAAGTTACAGTAGTGGAAAACAAGCCGAAAAAGCACATTGTAAATCACGCAACTTTGGGGTTGAAATAGTGAAAAGAGAGCATTAGACTAAAGCGGTAATAGGAAGATGCACTGTAAGAATTACTTCTAATTGTATAAAACCAAACAGGCTCTTGCACTGAATCTAATTTATGGAAGATCTAACTGATTGGCCAGTGTATGGTGACCTTTAAAGATATGAAAAGTTGAATTTCTGGTGTTTAAGCCTCATACACACGATGGGACTTTGTACAAACTTTCCCGTGGATTTTTGTACAAAGGGCGTTGGCCTTAGGGTTCTTTCACATGGACGTGTCCCTGTACGGAGCCCGCTCTGCTCAGCGGGGGATCGCTTCGTGGATCCCCGCTGAGCAGGCAGGTGACAGGTCTGTCTCTGCACACTGTGCAGGGACGGACCTGTCAGAGTGCTGCTCTCCTCTATGGGGGATTGGATGATGATGGACCATAGAGTCCGTCGTCACCCAATCCGATCCGCAGACGGATGTAAAAATAGGTTTTTCCTCCGTTAAACTTTTTCGTATTGGAGTGGGTCGGATGTCAGCGGACATGTCACCACTGACATCCGACCCTCCATAGAGGTCTATGGAGTGTCCGTTAAGATTGCAGGGGCCTTAGGCCCCTTTCACACTGGGGCAGTGCGGGCGGCAACGGAAAAATGGTGCTATTTTTAGCGCCGCTTTAACGGTGGTATTCGGCCGCTAGCGGTTTTAAACCCCACTAGCGGCCGAAAAGGGGTTTATATAAATCCGCCCGCAGAACGCCAACCGCAGTGGCGTTTTGCCGGTGGTATAGCCACGCTGTCCCATTGATTTCAATGGGCAGGAGCAGTTTATACACCGCTCCAAAGGTGCTGGTAGCAGGCCTTTTTTTTTTTTTAGGCCCCTTTTACACTGGGGCATTTTTAGGCGCTACAGTGCTAAAAATAGCATCTGAAAAATGCCCTAAAGAAGCGGCTCCATTCACTCCAGTGAGGGCTTTCACACTGGAGCGGTGCGTTGGCAGGGCATCACAAAAAGTCCTGCCAGCAGCTTCTTTGGAGCGGTGAACTCACCGCTCCTCCCCATTGAAATCAATGGGGCAGCGCTGTGATACTGCCGGCAAAATGCCGCTCCAGCAGCATTTTGCGGGTGTATTTAACCCCTTTTTGGCCGCTAGCAGGGGGGTTAAATCCGCCCCTGCTAGCAGTCGAATAACGCCGCTAAGATAGTAAAGCAGTAAATTAGCGCCGCTTTACCACAGACGCCCCCACCGCCCCAGTGTGAAAGGGGCCTTACTTGCCCGCTAGCGCCCTGCTCCAGTGTGAAAGCCCGATTCACACTGGAGTGAATGGAGCCACTTCTTTAGGGCATTTTTCAGGCGCTATTTTTAGCGGGGGGATCCGGCAGAAGATAGCGGAGAAGAATTGGACAGCAACAGAAGAATTGGACAGCGGCAGAAGACCAGGCCCCCGCTAGCAAAAGAGCTGGAAGCAGATAGCGGGGGAGTCCGGCAGAAGATGCCCGGAGAAGAATTGGACAGCGACAGAAGACCGGGCCCCCCGCTAGCAAAAGAGCCGGAAGAAGATAGCGGGGGAGTCCGTCAGAAGATACTGGACACCGGGAGAAGAGGCCGGACAGCGCGGAGAAGAACCGGACACCAGGAGAAGATGCAGTGAAAAAGGCCGGAGAGCGCGGAAGAAGACCCCCGAAGTCAGAAGAAGACCCCTGGAGCTACCTAATAAATTACTTTTCTCCCCGAGGTGAATGGGTAGGGGTACCTTGTACCCCATACTCATTCACGTAGGGTGGGGGGGCCGGAATCTGGGGGCCCCCTTATTAAAGGGGCCTCCCGGATTTTGATGAGCCTCCCGCCCGCAGACCCTGACAACCAATGGCCAGGGTTGTCAGGAAGAGGCCCTTATCTTCATCAACATGGGGACAAGGTGCTTTGGGGTGGGGGGCCCGCAGCGCGCCCCCCTTCCCCAAAGTAGCCATCCCCCATGTTGAGGGCATGCGGCCTGATACGGTTCAGGAGTGGGGGGGGTGCTCACTCGTCCCCACCCCCTTTCCTGACCGGCCGGGCTGCGTGCTCAGATAAGGGTCTGGTATGGATTTTGGGGGGACCCCCATGCCGTTTTTTTGGCGTAGGGGGTTCCCCTTACAATCCATACCAGACCAAAGGGCCTGGTATACCCCAGGAGTGGGAACCCATGCCAGTTTTTCTCACGCTGCTTTAAAAGGAAGATGTGTTTTTCCTATTGCAGCGAGCGCGAGATGTACCTCGCCGAGAGCCAGCACGATAGGATTGCGCTGGAAACATTCTCGTGGCCAGGTACTGCTGTGCGTGCGCCGGTTCACACGCTCAATTAAGGATTTATCCAGCGTGCCAATTAAGGTATTAACCGGCGCAGCACATTCATCTTAGTAAATGACCCACAATCTGTTTATAAGTACCACACAATATGAAAAGAAAGGTAGAAAACAAAAAATAAGTGTAGATAGAGAGAAGAGGGTAGAAAAAAGGGGGGACGGGAATGGGGGGTTTACAAATGATGATGTGATCCCAAATGAATAGAAAATATAGTCAACGCAAATAGTGTAAAATTACCAAGGCAATAATAGTGTCAGCAAAGTCTGGAATATTGTTTTGCATGCCTTAGCAATGGTTTGTCTTGCGGCTGTTAGGAGCTCTAAAAGAAAGCAAAATTTATTCTGTGTGATCCCATCAGGTTTCAGGTTTAATAGGACTGTTGTAGGATTGGGCTGTATAGGTGTATCAAAGATTTTGGAGGCTAAGTCAAAAACTGCTTTCCGGAATTTTTGGGCAATTGGGCAATCCTACCAAATATGAAGTTGAGTGCCAGACTCAGAACAGCCGCGAAAACAAGTTCCAGGGTAATCAGAAGCATATTTCGATATTCTAGCAGGGACCAAATACCAACGGGTTAGCACCTTTAAGTTAGTTTCCATAGCAACAACATTAGAAGAATCAGACTTAGTGGCAGACCATATGCTAGAAAATTCAGTAGTATTAAATGAACGATAAAGGTCTAGTTCCCATTTGGAGACATATGAGTGTTAGTACTAGCTAAAATTTGCTTATAGAGAAACAAAACAAGTCCTCTAGCATAAGGATCAGAAATACATATGCGTTTGAAACGCGACATCTGTCATACAGTGGTGGTCCTAGCATTGTGGGCTCATGGGCGCCGCCCCCCCTGACACCTCCACCGCCCTCCCTATTCATGTGCCCGGCCCCTTTCAGGACGCCAGACGCATGAATTACTATGGCGGGGATAGGCGGGGGGTGTATTTTGAAGCAAGTGATTAGAGCCAGAGGCTCTAATAGGCTTCAAAATAGGGTGGGTCAATGAGACCTGTCTCCCGATTGGCCAAAGCATTAGGCGATCCTATTGGATGCCTAATACTTTGGCGGAGGAGGAGACATGGCGGAGGAAGCCTGAAGACAAGCCGAGCGGACACAGGACCCGCAGCCGTCGCTTCCCGCTGAGGAGGAGAGCCCCGTCACTCCTGGAGAGGAGCGGTAAGTGCCGCCGGACTGGCTGCAGTTAGTGAAGTGACAGCCGAGCCTGGCTGCATTTGATGGGCACAAGTTGCTGCATTTGATGGGCACAAGTTGCTGCATTTGATTGACACAAGTGGCTGCAACTGGCTGCATATGATGGGCACAAGTGGCTGCATTTGATTGGCACAAGTGGCTGCATTTGATTGGCACAAGTGGCTGCATATGATGGGCACAAATGGCTGCATTTGATGAGCACAAGTGGCTGCATATGATGGACACAAGTGGCTGCATTTGATTGGCACAAGTGGCTACATATACTGGGCACAAGTGTCTAAGGAGCGGTAAGTGCCGCTGGACCGGCCGCGGTTAGTGAAGTGACAGTCGAGCCTGGCTGTATTTGACTGGCACAAGTGGCTGCATTTGATGGGCACAAGTGGCTGCATTTTATAGGCACAAGTTGCTGCATTTGACGGGCACAAATGGCTGCATATGATGGGCAAAAGTGGCTGCATTTGATTGACACAAGTGGCTGCATTTACTGGGGACAAGTGGCTGCATATGATGGGCACAAGTGGCTGCATATACTGGGCATAAGTGGCTGCATATACTGGGCATAAGTGGCTGCATATGACGGGCACAAGTGGCTGCATATGATGGGCATAAGTTTCTGCATTTGACGGGCACAAATGACTGCATATGATGGGCACAAATGACTGCATATGATGGGCACAAATGGCTGCATATGATGGGCAAAAGTGGCTGCATTTGATTGACACAAGTGGATGCATATACTGGGCACAAGTGGCTGCATTTGACGGGCAGAAATGGCTGCATTTTACAGGCGCATGTGGCTGCATTTGATTGGCACAAGTGGCTACATATGATGGGCACAAATGGCTGCATATGATGGGCATAAGTTTCTGCATTTGACGGGCACAAATAAATGCATATGATGGGCACAAATGGCTGCATATGATGGGCACAAGTGGCTGCATTTGATTGGCACAAGTGGCTATATATACTAGGCACAAGTGGCTGCATATGATGGGCACAAGTGGCTGCATTTGATTGGCACAAGTGGCTGCATATACTGGGCACAAGTGGCTGCATATGATGGGCACAAGTGGCTGCATATGATGGGCACAAGTGGCTGCATATGATGGGCACCTGTGGCTGCATATGATGGGCACAAGTGGCTGCATTTAATGGGCACAAGTGGCTGCATTTAATGGGCACAAGTGGCTGCATATGATGGGCACAAATGGCTGCATATGATGGGCACAAGTGGCTGCATATGATGGGCACAAGTGGCTGCATTTGATTGGCACAAGTGGCTGCATATGCTGGGCACAAGTGGCTGCATTTGATGGGCAGAAATGGCTGCAAATGATGGGCACAAGTGGCTGCAAATGATGGGCACAAGTGGCTGCATTTGATGGGCACAAGTGGCTGCATTTGATGGGCACAAGTGGCTGCATATGATGGGCGCAAGTGGCTGCATTTGATGGGTGCAAGTGGCTGCATATGATGGGCACAAATGGCTGCATATGATGGGGCACAGTGGCTGCATATGATGGGCACAAATGGCTGCATATGATGAGGCACAAGTGGCTGCATGTGATGGGCACAAGTGGCTGCATATGATGGGCACAAGTGGCTGCATATGATGGGGCACAGTGGCTGCAAATGATGGGCACAAGTGGCTGCATATGATGGGCACAAGTGGCTGCGTATGATGTGGCACAAGTGGCTGCGTATGATGGGGCACAGTGGCTGCGTATGATGGGGCACAGTAGCTGCGTATGATGGGCACAAGTGGCTGCGTATGATGGGCACAAGGGGCTGCGTATGATGGGCACAAGTGGCTGTGTATAATGGGCACAAGTGGCTGCCTATGATGGGCACAGTGGCTGTTTGATGGGCACAGTGGCTGCATTTGATGGGCACAATGGTTGCATTTGATGGGCACAAGTGGCTGCATATGATGGGGCACAGTGGCTGCAAATGATGGGCACAAGTGGCTGCATATGATGGGCACAAGTGGCTGCATATGATGTGGCACAAGTGGCTGCGTATGATGGGGCACAGTGGCTGCGTATGATGGGGCACAGTAGCTGCGTATGATGGGCACAAGTGGCTGCGTATGATGGGCACAAGGGGCTGCGTATGATGGGCACAAGTGGCTGTGTATAATGGGCACAAGTGGCTGCCTATGATGGGCACAGTGGCTGTTTGATGGGCACAGTGGCTGCATTTGATGGGCACAATGGTTGCATTTGATGGGCACAGTGAGACTGCAATGGATGGGGGGGTCAATATTTTTCAGTTTGTTTGCGCCCCCCCAAAAAATTTTGAGCACCAGCCGCCACTGCTGGGATAGTTGGGAGTTGGAATTGAGATAAGGTTGGGAAATTGTTTTGATTTGCAAATATTGGAACAGTTCCGATTGAGGAAATCCAAATGTACCACACAAAGTAGGAAAAGAATGTATGGAAGAGGTACATACCAAATTATATAAACAGGATAAATTAGCTATATTCCATGCTTTGAAAGAATTAGGAACGATCCAGGCAGGGTAAAGAGCGGGATTTTTTTAACAAAAGAAAGGAGCTGTAAATGAGGAGATTGAAGGCCAAGAGAAGTTTTGAATCTATCCCAGATGGATAAAGAATGGTTTGTGATAGGATTGCGAATAAAAGTACGTTCAATTGGACTTAACCATAACATGTTAGATACTGAAATAGAGTGACAGTCAATAGACTCAATTGTTACCCATAAAGAGATTTCTTTGATTGCATGGTATTTTGGTAAATGTTCAAGGTGTGCAGCATATGATAGTAAGCAGAAATATTTGGGAGAACTAAACCGGCAGCATTATGGGAAACAGAGAGTGGATTAAGAGGTTTGAGGTTTCATTTTACCCGAGATAAAGGAGACAATTCTGCGTTGTGTAAGCCGCGAAAAATGAGATGGAACTGGGATGGACAAGATTTTAAAAAGATAAAAAAACTTGGGCAATATAGCCATCTTAATTACATTAATTTTGCCTAACCAGCATAGAGGAATAGAGGACCATTGTGATTATAATTCAGTAACCTGTTTTAGTAATGGAGGGAAGTTAGCTGAGTATAAGTCAGTTATCTTCGGAGTGAGTTGTATTCCTAGGTATGGAAGTCTATGAGGTGTCCAAGAGAAGGGAAGTGGATCTTTAGCAAGCTGAATTTCTGAAGGAGGCAAGGAAATCTGAAATGTCTGCATAACGGTTTAGGACAGAGAGGAGATTAGATGCTGTGATATGGGGAGATGACATGAAGAGTTATGCCGCGTACACACGGTCGGACTTTTCAGCTACAAAAGTCCGACAGCCTGTCCGACATACTTCCGGCGTACCTTCGGCGGACTTGCGGCAGACTTTCTAACGAACGGACTTGCCTACACACGACCACACAAAAGTACGACAGCCTAGTACGCGGTGACGTACACCAAGTCCGACGAGACTATAAAACGGAAGTTCAATAGCCCGTACGACACCCTTTGGGCTCCTTCTGCTAATCTCGTGTTTATCTCGTGTTAGTAGAAGTTTGGTGAGAGACGATTCGCGCTTGTGAGACTCGTATTTTTCAGTTCGTTTTAACTGTTGTTCAGTCTGTGCTTGTGAGGTTTGTATCCGCTTTTCAGTGCGTTTGGTCAGTTGGCATTGAGAAATCTTTGTTTTATTGTCCGCTCGTTCCTGATTTTCAGGTCTTTCTTCACAGGCCTTGCTGTTCTTCAGTGCGTTCTGTTAAGTGCGTTCTGACCAGCCGACCGTTTTGAAGCCATGTTACCTGTACGTACTCGTCGTCGAGCTCATGCATTGTATGTGCTTGGTGCTGTAGTTTATTCTTCAGACCAAGACCAGTCCATGAACAGGGCGAGGAGGAGTTCATGGACCAAGAATTGGTTGCTCCAGCGTGACCAGTTCTGTCACATGCCATTGCTCCGTGAGATCCGTGAGAATAATCCTGAGGATTTCAGGAACTTTCTCCGGATGACGGACCCCGTTTTTGACCGTTTGTTGGCTTTGCTGACCCCCTATATCAGCAGGCAGGATACCTGCATGAGGCAAGCCATCACTCCGGAGCAGAGGCTAGTTGCCACGTTGCGGTACTTGGCGACAGGGAGAAGCCTGCAGGACCTCAAGTTCTCGACAGGCATCTCCCCCCAGGCTCTGGGGATCATTATCCCAGAGACCTGTTCTGCCATCATCCAGGTCCTGCAGAAGGACTATATTAAGGTAAGATATTTTTCTTTTATTAGCATCACATGTTCTTTTATGTAATCTTTGATAATGTAATGTATTTCTTGCTTCAAACACTACTTACCATCATTGCAATATAGTGTGAATGTCCCCTTTTTATCCTCACACATGCTGGATTTTTTTCCTGTTATTTTTTGTCATGCATGTATATTTTCCTTCAAAACCTCCCCAGCATGCAATGATGGGAACATATCCACCTAGTCTACTCATTTTGAATGTATTTTGTTTGAGTGTATTTAGTGTGCTTATAATTAGCAATTAGCTAGATTTACCAACCCCCCCCCCCCCTAAACTCACTCCAAATAGTGTGCTGATAATTAGCAATTAGCTTGATTTCCCAACCCCCCCCACCCCCCCCCACCCCCCCACCCTCGTAAAAATTTGCTTGAATGTTCTGTGGTGTTGATTTGTCTAAAGCAAATATATGTTGCACTTTGCAAAATGCATGTGCACTCTACAAGTGCATTTGTTCCAGTGCTTTAGTAAATGAGCAGAAGCTCTGCTGATTTCCATCATCAAATCATATGCAAGCCACAAAGTGTTTTCATTAATTGCCCTTGCATGTGATTGTGTACTCCTTGCAACATGAATGCCTTTTTACCTTACCTCATTTACTGTAAGCTGGTTAGCAACTGCACCTGCAGAGTGCGACAACTGCAGTCTTGTAGCCTTTTTAGTCCCTAAATTCCTACGTGTCCTAAAAGTAATCTTTTTTAGGGATTTCACAACCCCCTAAAATGTAATCAATGTTCCATCAGAGGGGGTGAGCAATCTGATAAGTGTGCCTTTCCATATTAGTTATTCCAGAAGAATTAAATTATTTAATGTTATACTGATGCTGGGGAATAATGTTTTTAATTGTATAATTTTCTTGCAATGTTAGCTTCAAAATTAATGATTTTGGTTTTCTTGTTTGATTCCCCAGTTTCCTTCAACGCCACAGGAATGGCAGACTGTGGCATCCCATTTTGCCAGCCGTTGGGACTTTCCCAATTGTGGAGGGGCTATAGATGGGAAACATGTCCACATCGTGCCACCACCCCATTCGGGGTCATACTATTTTAATTATAAGGGGTTCCACAGTATTGTTTTAATGGCGGTGGTGTCGGCACACTATGAATTTTTATATGTGGACGTGGGGAAGAATGGCCGGATGTCGGATGGAGGAGTATTTGCCCAGACGGAGTTCTGCCAGCGTCTCCAGAGTGGTGGCCTGGGATTGCCACCTGATGCGGATAACGTGGAAGGACTCCCCTTTGTCTTCATTGCCGATGAAGCCTTCGCTCTCAGCAAGCACCTCATGAGGCCATTCCCCCAAAGAACCCTCACCCCGGAGAGGAGGGTTTTTAATTTCCGGCTGGCCAGAGCTAGAAGAGTGGTTGAGAATGCGTTTGGAATTCTGGCCAGCCGGTTCCGCCTGTTTCAAACATCCATTAATTTGGCGGAATACAAACTTAATTTTATCATTTTATCGTGCTGCATTCTGCACAACTTTTTACACAAACATTCTGTAAATTATATAGGAACAGTTGGGCCTGAGGCCGGACTTATAGATGACAACCTTACGGGCCTGGATACTGTCCGTACTGGCTTGGCCCCCCAAAGTGCCCGTCAAGTTAGACAGCAATATGTTAATTATTTTATGGGTAGGGGGGCCATTGCAATGGGCCAGGATATTTAATTTTTTAAAATAAAAAAAATATTGATGAAATCTGGAATTATATTTATTGCTTGCCTTTCTTTTGGGCTTTCTCCTAGGTTATGGTCGAGCAGTTGTAGTGCCAACTGTATTTTCCTTTTAAATGTCTAAATAAGCTCCATTGCCAATGTAAACAACTTTTTTACAATTATAACCAAACTGATACTGAGCATTGAAATAACAAACCACACATTTATTTAATTCCTATAAGGAGATGTTTTTATTAATCGTTGTTATGCATTCAGTTATGCATTTAGTAGAAAATGTTCATAGACAAAAATATAATGATATCTTAATAATTAGCAAAAATATTATTATATTTAAATATTTCTACATAATCCACAAAAAAAATTTTTTGCCTTTTTGATTTTCGCAAACAGGCTTTTTTTTATTTTTATTTTTTTTTGGTTTTTTGGAAAATCAAGTTTTTTAATTTTTTTATTTTTTTTTTGAAAATCAATATTTTTTTTTTTTTTGTGGTTTTTTTAAAATCAAGTTTTATCTTTTTTTTGTTTTTTTTTAAATCAAGTTTTTTTTTTTTTTTTGTTTTTTTTTAAATCAAGTTTTATCTTTTTTTTGTTTTTTTTTAAATCAAGTTTTTTTTTTTTTGTTTTTTTTAAAATCAAGTTTTATCTTTTTTTTTGTTTTTTTTAAATCAAGTTTTATTTTTTTTGTGGTTTTTTTAAAATCAAGTTTTATCTTTTTTTTGGTTTTTTTAAAATCAAGTTTTATTTTTTTTTGTGGTTTTTTTAAAATCAAGTTTTATCTTTTTTTTGTTTTTTTTTAAATCAAGTTTTATCTTTTTTTTGGTTTTTTTAAAATCAAGTTTTATTTTTTTGTGGATTTTGTATGTATTTTCTAGAAACAGCCCTCCTTTTTTAAATTATGTTAAACAGCCATATATGTTCAGCCAAAAAAAAAAAAAGAGAAGGCCCAGAATGGGGTCAGCAAAACAGGAAATGAAGGACATGATCGATGTTTTGGGCTTTCAAAAAGGGCATTTAGATTCTACTCAAAACATCAATCATGTCCTTCATTTCCTGCTGCATACGATCCAGCCGATTACGCATTTCATCGATCTCCCTGTTCCAGGCCATTATTTGACCAATTAGCCGTTGGGCACTGTCTGAGGTGAAATAGTCACTTCTTGTACCTAAAGTGGAATGAAACCAAAAAATGTGTTTAGAAATATGCACACATACATAGTTTACCTTACCATAATAAAGCTGTTGTCTCAGACACTGACCTGGTGGGGTGCCCATGTAGCATAATTCCTCCACATCCTCGGGGGTGGCACTGTTGCTTGAATCAAGCACAACCAGATCCCCTAAAATAGAGTAGAAAAATTACATTAAAGAAAAGACAGCCATGCATAGATTACCGTAAGCTGGTGTGTCAGACACTCACCTGGTGGGGTGCCCATGTCGCCCACCTCTCCTTCCTCCACATCCTCAGTGGGACTTGGGCTGATTTCCCAATCATGTTGTTTGGCTTGGGGTGGACTGTCTTCTTGTTGGCTGAGTGATTTTTCCCCTATGTGAAACAAAAAATTAGTAATCTACTTAGCACACAGATATTTTAGTACATAGTAATTTTCAAACATTTGGAGTGAAGTGGTTTGTGTAGAGTTCCTATTTTACCTCAATATTAAAAATTATAAAGACATATCGGATAGATAGATATCTAGATATCAATATCTCGAAATATAGTTAATAATCTTTTGATCTCTCTCTCTCTCTCTCTCTCTATATCTGGAACAAAATCTAAATATATAACTAAATGTAAAAAAAAAAAAAGATAACTTAAAATATTACAAAAGAATGTTTTACATTTCTATATCTATCTATCTACCTATCTCTATCTCTCTCTCTCTCTCTCTCTCTCTCTCTCTCTCTCTATATATATATCTATATCTATCTATCTATCTATCTATCTATCTATATATATATATATATATATATATATATATATATATATATAGATAGATAGATATCGATATATATATATATATATACACACATATATATAGATAGATATATCTATAGATATGTAACGAGGTTTATTAAAAGATCGTTTGAAACGATGAGCAAAAAAATCGTATAGGAAGGAAAAGCACATGGAGCAGTATACAAGGTAATAAACACAAGAGAAAAACACGACAAGTACTTACTTTTTTTCAGCACTTTAAGGATCCGTCTGTATTGATCCGGCTCCCTGAGCTTGAGGTCAGACCATCTTTTGCGAAGTTGATCCTTGGAGCGCTGGACCCCAAAAGAAGCCTGCAAAGTGTCCACCACCTTCGCCATTATTTTGGCCTTGCGCAAATTTGGCCGTGCGTACGGCCCATACTTCCCATCATAGTCCTTTTTTTGAAGAATGGCCACCATCTCCACCATCTCTTCAAAACTCATATTAGAGGCCTTAAATCTAGGCCTCACAGATCTGGTTGACGTTCCAGCCTCCGGGCTTTTTTCGCTACCTGAGGTAGATAACATGTCAGGTGTCTCCGCCATTATTTACCCCACTACGCGCCGTAACTAAAAATGGGCGGAGAACATGAGTTAAAATCGAACGTCAGGGGCGGGCGACGCAGGCGGAGTTTCACACATGCGTAGTGTATAAAGAGGGGCCTTGCGCACGTGTCGTACGTACGTTCTGTGCGTCGAATTAGGGGGCGGAGAACATGAGTTAATTTTGAGCGTCAGGGGCGGGCGACGCAGGCGGAGTTTCACACATGCGTAGTGTATAAAGAGGGCCCTTGCGCACGTGTCGTACGTACGTTCTGTGCGTAGGTGATAGTGGACCAGGACGTTACAAAAAGAAGGTAATTTTAAATAATTTTTTTTGGTTTTAGGTCATGACTTTGTAGCAAGCGGCCTATATGGCTTGATAGATTGATGAGGCCTACATAGGGAGAAGATGATGAGGGGTTAGCAGAAACCTAATAATAAGTGTTTTTTGTCTTGTGACTTTATCTTTTCCAGATATAATGAATCCCCTATTTAAGGATCCAGAGTTCCTTACAGCTTTCATAGCTAAATATCGAGAGATGAGGAATTTGTGGGAGGTGAAACACCCTCAGTATTATGCAAAGCATGTGAGGAAGTCAACGCTGGAGAGACTTCTGTCCTTTGTCCAGGCGACCATCCCGGAAGCAACAATGGAGACATTGCTCAAGAAAATTGGGGTCTTGAGGAATATGTATAAGAGGGAGCATAAGAAGATCCAGGAATCAATGAGATCAGGAGCATCAGCAGATGATGTTTATGTACCCAGGCTGTGGTACTACAATCAACTCCGTTTTCTTGATGACCAGAATGAAGCTAGGGCATCACTTTCAACCCTTCCCTCCACCCTTCCCTCCACCCTTCCCTCCACCCCAGCAGAGGCTGATGAGGAGCAAGCTGGGTCTTCCATCCTGGATGAACCGGATATGACCATCTGGAGTCAGGTAAATTATATTAACAAATATTTACTGTACTAATATTAATGATGTTAACTGGATGTTATAATTGTCTAAAATAATTTTGGCCTCAAAATTGTGTATACATATCAATTGACAGGAGTGGCTAAATATGTTTGGCACCTGCTATAAAAAATGAGGGTGTCTGATTAGACTCTTTTATTAAAGAGATGTATTCACATTGAATTTGCTAGTCATGAGAAGCAAATTGTGTGTCATTGATGAACCCCAAATAAATAAATAAAACTATGTCCTTTTTTTATACACAGGATGAGTCCATCCAGGAGGAATGTGTGGAAAGTGGCAGGCAGGAGGAGACCGGGCCCATGGACAGCCTGGAGGAGGGCGGATTCTCCATCATCCTGGAGGAGGCTGGGCCCAGTGTCAGGCAGGAGGTGGCTGGTCCCAGTGAGGTGGCTGGTCCCAGTGAGGTGGCTGGGCCAAGTGAGGTGGCTGGGCCAAGTGAGGTGGCTGGGCCCAGTAGGAGCATGACCCAATCACAAGTGCTTCCCCTCCACCTTCCCAAAAAAAGGCCAGGAAGGGGACGGTCACACAGGAGGCATCCCTGCGCCTCATGCAAGAGGCCACCCGTTTTTTGAAGAGCCCCCCCGAAGCGGAAGAGTCCTATGGCTGCTACTTAGCCAGCAGGCTTCTTCAAATGGATTGGGAGCAGCGCCTCATTTGTGAGCGACTATTTGGGGAAACAATCCAGAAGGGGCTGCAGGGCATGCTAACACGAAACACCCAACTACATGAGGCAGCCCCCCCTCCTCCTCCTCCTCCTCCTCCTCCTGCCACAACTGAAACACCAGAGCCACAGCCTCCAAAGAAGGCTACAGGGAAGGCTGCAGGGAAGGCTGCAGGGCAGCGTGGAGGAAAGGCTGCAGGGAAGAGAAGAAAGTGATGACTTGGGTTCAGTCTGGTCTGACAGAAGACGCAGGCTGTTGTAGTACCACAGTCTGGGGACATCTATATCATCTGCTGGTGCTGTTGATCTCTGGGATTCTTGGACCAGATTGTGCTCCCTCTTATATGGACTCCTCAAGATCCCCATTTTCTTGTACACATACTTTTTCCAGCGTTGACTTCCTCTTTATTTTATTTAGACCATAAATAAATGGATATTTTTTGAGTTTAGGTTTTTTATTTTAAATCATAGATTTTAGACACAATGTTTTAAATTAACAAGGGACAACAATCTCATTGATTTTGCAAAAACACAACAAAAATAGATTAAAATAATGTTAATAATGTTCGAGTGGTAAGTATTTAAAAAAAAAAAGATACATAACCAAAAACAGTTCTTTGGGTTAACTTTATATAAAACAAATAAAAAATCACTATAAAAACAAAAATTATAAAGGGTTGTTTGTGGTAACTTTACAAACATTAAAAAAAATTTAAAAAATATATATAAAAATGGGTTCCCTGTGGTAACTTTACAAAAAAATTTAGAGATAAACAGAAAAAAAGTTCCACAACAATCATAAAATAAATATCTGGATAAAAATTACAAGAAAAGATGACTCCACCAAAAAAAAAAAAAAGTTTAAAAAGAATTATTAGTATGGAAACATTGTTTTGAAAAAGCATACCATGTCATTCATGAGATCAAAGAGAAAAAGAATCCAGAAATCTGTTTGGGAGAACTCTGTTTGAATATGAACAGCAAAACATCTTCGTTCTTTATAGCATTCGTAAAGAAGACATTAAATGCGCTGCATTCAACGATCACAGATTTTGCAGCGTGAGGAATGTGCTACCTACAATACGAACACTAGTTTTACTAGACCGAGTGCTTCCGTTTAGTTTTTGCTTATGAGCATGCGTCGTTTTTTTGTCCGTCGGACTAGCATACAGACGAGCGGACTTCGGGGTCCGTCGTAGTTACGACGTAAAGATTTGAAGCATGTTTCAAATCTAAAGTCCGTCGGATTTGAGGCTAAAAAAGTCCGTTGAAAGTCCGGAGAAGCCCACACACGATCGGATTACCAGCCAGCTTTAGTCCGTCAGCGTCCGTTGGACTTTTGTAGACGAAAAGTCCGACCGTGTGTACGCGGCATAAGATGTAATCTGCAAAAAGACATACTTTATGATGACATCCAGCTAATTCAATACCTTTTATGTTTGGATAAGATTTAATTAAATGGGCCAAGGGTTTATTGAGGAGTGCAAATAGAAGGGGGGAGAGAGGACATCCTTGACAGGTGCCTCTTTCAATTGGGTAAAGGGTCTGATTTAAAACCAGCATATTTGATAAATGCATTTGGCTTGTCATATAAGGATGAAATCCACTTCAAAAAATGCGGTCCAAACCCCCATTTTTGAAGAATATATTGTAAATATGGCCATGAGAGTTGAATGCTTTTCTTATATCGAGCGATAAAAAACACACAGGTAGACATCTTGATTTAGCAACATGGGCGAGTAAAGAAGCTCTTCGAATATCATCACTTGCTTGGCGTGAGGGGATAAACCCAACTTTATCTCGATGAACAAGTTCACCTATTGAAAAAAAGAAGAAACAATACACTGTGCTAGGTGATACAAACATGAATATATAAGTCCTTTGCAGTCCCAATATAAGTGTTCATAAGTGCTCGTGCTCAATAATAATACATCCATGCTCCATAGACGTGCTCAAACTGGGTGCCCCACATGGATGTGCACTAACCTCTATATGTTGACCAACTATCTCTAGTTTGGTCGTTCAAGCGTGTGGGGAAACCCCTGGAAGAATCCGTTGCTGGCGGCTCTTGCACTGGATATGCCTCATAGCAATGGATATGAATAATAGAGACGAAACCTCATTGCGCAATGCTGTTTAAAATTGTATTGGGTGAACACATAAAGAATACACTCACATGCAATGGTGCCTATCGTCCTGGCATGCAGCGTGTATAGCAGGTCATTTTTTTTCGGCCCACAATGTGCTAGTAAGCTCTGGCTGTTGTTTCGGCTCGATTTCCGGAGGAAATTTTAGCTAAAAGTTTAATGTCAATATTAAGAAGTGAAATAGAACGGTAATTTGTCCAAGAGGTTGTATCAGATTTAGATTTGGGAAGCATGGAAGTTATGGTCATTAAGGATTCTGAACGAAAACAGTGTCCCCTCAACAACATATTGAAGGCCTCAGTTAGGATAGGAGATAATATATCAAAAAATTTTCTTGTAGTAGGAAGCAGAAACTCCATCTGGGCCGGGACGTTTATTACATTTTAAAGACTTAATAGCTGCGATGACTTTTCTTGCAAGGATGGGACACTTAAGTCATTCACAGTGGTTTGTGATAGTGTTGGAAGCGTAATTTGTGAAAAAATACAGCTTACCTGCAAAATCCTTTTCTTGAGAGTACACGGGACATAGAGTAATCATTACATAGTGGGTTAGAGAATTCCTCCCCTATATAACCCCTCCCATACGGGGAGGACCTCAGTTTTGTAGCAAAGCAATAGGTAACCACGTAAAACCCATAGAAGGGCGGGAGCTCTGTGTCCCGTGATGTACTCTCAACAAAAGGATTTTACAGGTAAGCTGTATTTAAAAATCCTATTTTCTTGATCATACATCACGGGACACAGATTATTCATTACATAGTGGGATGTCCCAAAGCAATGCTCATTTGAGGAGAGGGAGACACAGATCAGAAAATACACCGCAAACGGACCAGAGGAACTAAACTGCAGCCTGCAGTACACTGCGCCCGAAGGCGGTATCCTCGTGCCCTCTTACATCCACCTGAAAGAATCTGGTGAATGTATGGACTGAAGACCAAGTCGCAGCCTTACAGATCTGAGCCATGGAGGCCTGGTGATGCACTGCCCAAGAAGCACTAACAGCCCTAGTTGAGTGCGCTTTCACATGAAAAGGAGGAGTCTTCCTCTTTATATCATAAGCCTGAAAAATAACCTGTCTAATCCATCTAGAAAGAGTGGATTTTGACGCTGCTTGGCCTTTCTTATGGCCATCCGGCAGAATAAACAAACAATTCGTTTTCCGTATCTGAGCGGTTGCCTGCAGATAGACACTGACTGCTCTAACCACATCAAGAGTGTGCAAAGATTCTTCCTCCGTGGACTGCGGATCTGGAAAAAAGGATGGTAGGATTACATCTTGATTCAAATGGAATCCTGAACTCACCTTAGGTAAGAAGGAACGATTAGGACGCATAACAATCCTGTCCTTGTGAATAATTAAATATGGCTCTTTACAAGAAAAAACTGCCAATTCTGATACTCTCCTAGCAGAGGATATGGCTATCAAGAAGATAGATTTTTTAGTCAAAAGCGCTAAAGGAGCCAGGAGCAGTGGCTCAAAGGGTTGTCCCTGTAAAGCCGACAACACCAAATTCAAATCCCATGGGCATCTTGGAGGTTTGACTGGCGGATTCAACCGCAGTGCCCCCTGAATAAAGGCCCGGACAAGGGAATGTGAAGCAATTGGCTTCTGAAAAAATACAGACAAGCCGAAATTTGGACTTTCATAGTGCTCAAAGCCAATCTAATTTCTAGGCCTGACTGAAGAAAGGTCAAGATTCTGCTAATCATATACCTTCTAGGATGCCATCCCCTGGGTTCACACCAGGAAACATATGCCTTCCAGATTTTGTAGTAAATAAGCCTGGAGGCCGGCTTTCTGGCATTGACCAGAGTGGAAAGGACTGACTCCGAGAGCCCACGGTCTTTTAAAATGTGGGTCTCAGCAGCCAAGCTGTCAAATTTAGACTTCGTAAAGCAGGGTGGCAAATCGGACCCTGTGTGAGCAGATCTGGCCAGAATGGGAGGACCCAAGGCCTGCCCACTGCCATCTTTACGATCTCTGCATACCAAGGTCGTCTGGGCCAAGCCGGGGCTACTAAAAGGACCGACTTTGCTTCCCTTTTGACCCTTCCCAGGAACCATGGAAGAAGCGGGTTCGGAGGGAAGGCATACATTAGATTGTACTGATCCCATGGGATTGTCAGAGCATCTGACCCCTGAGCAAGTACATCCCTTGTTCTGGACACAAATTTGTCCAGCTTCCTGTTGAATCTGGATGCAAATAGATCCACATCTGGTGTTCCCCACCTTTGACATATGGTTTGGAATATGTCGGGGTGTAGGGACCATTCTCCTGGGCATAATTGCCGGCGGCTTAAGAAATCCGCTTGCCAATTTTCCACTCCTGGGATGAATACCGCAGACAGGCAGGGAACATGGCTTTTTGTCCATGCAAGAATGCGATTCACCTCCTTTTGGGCATCCAGACTTCTGGTGCCTCCTTGGTGATTAATGTAAGCCACAGCCGTGGCATTGTTGGATTGTATCCGAATAGGATGACCCTGTAGCCTGTAAGACCAGTCCATGAGGGCCAAGTAAATTGCCCGAATTTCTAGAATATTGATGGGCAAGCGTCTCTCGGTTGCAGACCATCTTCCCTGCATGCATGTTTCTTCCAGAACTGCTCCCCAGCCTGTCAGACTGGCATCTGTGGTTACGATCTTCCATTGTAGTGGAAGAAAGGCTTTGCCTTTCAAAAGATTTTTGGTTCGCAACCACCAATTGAGGCTTTTGCGTATCCCTGGGGATAGGCACGAAAGTGGCAACCATCTTTCCTAACAGTCTCATACATAGCCGAATGGATGGCCTTTTTGCTTAATACTAAGCGGACTAGAGCTCTTACGGCCTTGACCTTTGGCTCTGGTGGAAACACCCTGCCTTGAGCGGTGTCTATGATCATGCCTAGATACTCCAACCTTGTTGAAGGTTGCAAAGAAGACTTTTCTAGGTTGATTATCCAGCCTAGTCTTTCCAAATGTCTTACTGTCTTGAAGACAGCGCGGTTCAGGTGTGCCACCGATTGCTCTATGAGTAGCAAATTTTCTAGATAAGCTACCACAGTTATGCCCTGAGCTCTTAGATTTGCTAAGAGAGGGTCTAGAATTTTTGTAAAGCTGTAACGAGACCGAAAGGAAGGGCCACAAACTGGAAATGGCGCTGGTCTACCGCGAACCTTAGATATCTTTGGTGAGCGGGAAAAATTGGCACATGAAGATATGCATCCTTGATATCTATAGATGCCATAAATTCTCCCCCCTGCAGGGTGGAGACCACCGAACGAATTGACTGCATTCGGAAGGATCAAATGTGTAGAAACTGATTCAGATCCTTTAGATCTAGGATGGGTCTGACATCTCCATTTGGCTTTGGAACGGTGAAGAGATTTGAGTAGAACCCTGAACCCTGATCTTTTGGTTTAATTTCTACTATCACTCCCTGATATAGTAAGCGATCTAAGGCCAGTAGTAGCAGGTCTTGCTTTACTGGATCTTTGGGAACTCTTGACCTTAGGAAACGAGCTGGTGGAAGCTCTAGGAACCTAGAGATACTGAAGCCACCCACTTGTCTTGAACCTCTTCCCGCCAGGCTCCTGAAAACTGTAGGAGCCTTCCCCCCACTCGGCCGAGTGAGGGCGCCCCTTCACAGGGATGTTTTGGGGCTCTGCTTGGCAGGCTTTTGTCCCCCAAGCCTTTTTCTGCTCTTGGGTGTGACCCTGGGCCATTCCTCTGAAAGTAGATTGGGAAGGCCGTCGCCACTGCTTAGAGCCTGATGTTCCATGGGAAGGGGAAAGAGACCGTTTGAATGGTGGACGTTTACTCCTCTTAACTGGTAGGAGTGTAGATTTACCACCAGTAATTTTTTGGATAAAATGATCTAGGTCATCCCCAAATAGGCATTCCCCTTTGAATGGGAAGCCAGCTAAATATCTTTTGCATGAAAGTTCTGCTGTCCAACTTTTAAGCCAAAGGGACCTGCGCATGTGTACCAACAGGAGAGACAAACAAGATGCTTTCTGTGCAGAATCCAGAATGGCATCAATCATAAAACACAGCACCTGTGGAAGGTCTGCATAGTTCTCCACTTCCTCACTGGGAAGGAGGCCAAGCATCTGCTTAGCCTGTTCCTTGAGGAATTGACACAAACCCACAGTTGCGACTGTAGGTTGGACTACAGCGCCAGCCATGGAGAAGGAGGCTTTTAATAAAGTTTCCAGCTTTTTATTAGTTGGATCTTTAAACAGCTGAGCATTGTCCAAGGGACAGGTCAGGTTTTTATTCACACAAGAGACAGCCGCATCCACAGATGGGACCTCCCACTTTTTGGTGAAGGTTTCCTCCAGAGGATAAAGCATAGAAAACCTTTTAGGAGGAGTAAACAGTTTATCAGGATGTCCCCAGTCCTCATACAACAATTTATCCATCAAAGGATGAATTGGAAAGGAAAACGCAGTCTGTGGGATCTTTCTGACTTCCAAGGAAGAAACAGAGGATGTAGCGGCCTCAGCAGAGGGCATTTTAAATGTGGAACACACTAGTTCAGTATAATACTGGACCTGCTTCTTGAGTGCCTGAGAGGAAGAAGCTCTCTCCTCTTCCTCTGAATCCTCAGACTGCTCTTGATCCCTATCTCTGGATAGGGATCTCTACTCATTGTCAGAAGAATCATCTGAAAGAGAAAGTGCAGCAGAGGGAGGGGGTCTACCCCTTTTTCTGCTATCTTTTAAGGAAGCTGAAATAAAATTCATAATTCTTCCCTCAAAACCTTCCAATGTAGCCCTAAGGGAATCCTCTGTGACATACGCTGGGGCTGTAACATTAGGAGAGGCTGCAAAACCTGACAGGGGCACTGACTCATCCTGTGAGGCTGGCTCCGGTCTTGCAGGGGGGGATGGTAATCTGCAGGCATCTTTAGGACCCCTAGACACAGGCGGTGACTTTCTTGTGCCTTTGTTACCTCCCCCCGAGACCCTCTTACGAGGAGACATAGTCCCAAGCTACAAAGCAGAGGTACTAGTACATATGCAATCACTGTTGTGCTAAAAGTCTCACAATATACATATATGCTTAATACTGCACAACCTGATGCTGAGTAGGTGTCTTAGGTTAGCCTGGATCCGACCACTTTAAGATGCTCACTGCCCAAACTCTGTGTCCATCTGTTTACAGAGTTCTGAACGCTCTGAGCTTTTAAATTAGCCACCTGGTGTCTGCACACCTGCAGTGGAGGAAGGGAACGATTGGACACCAGTTTCAGTGAGTGTGTCTGAAAAGCACGTAAGTTTTCTCTTTACTCCCTCTAGTGGTGGAAATCAGGTAAGACATGAACTACTCATTGAAGAAAATCCACTTGTAATATAAATATATATATATAGGATTAACTTCTCTTACCTGTCCCCGCCGCAGGAACTGCTGAGAACAGACAGTTTCCAGCCTTCACCCATCACGGCGGGTAGCGTTGTGCCAACATTCAGGGTTTTTTGGGTTCCTACTCAGAGAAACCTCTTTACCTGGACCTGTAAAAGACTCCGCCAGAAACTTTTGTGCCACTGTTTTAATAGTACACCAAGCCTGGTTTTCTCAGAGCCCAGTCCTCCAAAGAGAGACTTACAGGCAAAACCTCGCTTCTTCGGATGACGAGGCCCGGGTACCATACTATCTTGGGAGTCAAAATATCGGCCCGAGATATGGATCCGGTCAGCATAGCCCTTTAAGCCCCCGCAGGGAGTAAACTGGAGCTTTCTTCACAGCACATGTTTTATGTGACCAACCACCTTAGACAGTGGTGAAAAAACTGAGGTCCTCCCCGTATGGGAGGGGTTATATAGGGGAGGAATTCTCCTTAATTGGGGTTAACCAGTGTCCAATCACCGATGGTGCCTATCTAACCCACTATGTAATGAATACTCTGTGTCCCGTGATGTATGATCAAGAAAGGGAATCAGCAGCAGCATGGTCGAAATTATGGTTGGGCGAATATAATTTAGCAAGATTTGAGCATAATGTGTGTAAAATTTTGACAGGGTTACTCAGGATAGTGGAAGAGATGGTAGTACAAACTGTACTATGATTGGACCAAGTAAAGGGAGTAATAACTGATGACAGGATCTCTGGGGCCATGCCAACGCTTAGGAAGATATGATCAATCAAATTTGTGTGGATGGGAGTAATATGTAAAGCGTTTACGAGCTGGATTGAGCTCACGTCAAGAGTCTAACATGTTATGCTTAGAGATAAGTTGCTGAAATGAAAGCTCAGGGGAACAGGAGGTAGAAGGGGCAGATTTATCCAAGTAGGGAAAAAGAACTTGGTTCAAGTCTCCACATAGGGTACCGGAATCCTATCGGAGCTTGGAGAGTATTACATTTCAATTATACAGTATTTGTGTACAATTTATTTATGCTATGTTATGTTTTGTTGTCATGTTTTTTAAATGATCATTTCATATGCGAAATGATCTAATATTATCTCATTAATAAAAGCCTTTTATTCTACATAAGTGGTGTTGCTGCCTTTAAAATCCCAGGGGGTCTTTCCTTTTTCTTCCACGCAACAGGGATGTGGCAGCAATCCACCACTTTCTGACACGGTGAAAACATATTTATAAGTCTCCACATAATATCACTGTACCTAACTTGTATGAATCAATTACATGAAAAAGATGGGAAATAAATGATAATGGATGTTTATTAGGAGCATAATATGATACAATGGTTACAGCAATGGAACAGAGAAACTTCGGTTCGGTAGCACACCCACACAGAAATTTAAGTAGAAAGTCTTTATTGAAGCATAAATGTAATAAGAACACTGGATGGGTACAGGCAGGGGAAATGCAGGTAGGTTACAGCAACATCAGAAATGTGCCCAATTCTGGGCAGGTTTTCTGGGCTTGGTATAAACTGGGAGAAATCTATGCTATTACCTCTGGTCTCCTTGTTTCTATTTTACGATTTACGACCTACTGTGTCTCATCTTAGGGTAGTGTCTTCCATAAAATACCTGTGTGTAACTATTTCTCCTTCTCCACAGGCATATATTTCAGACAAAATAGTTCCACTACTCTCTAGATTTCAAACCCAAAGTAAAATCTGGAATAAGTTGCCCTTATCGGTACTCGGCCATAGTAATCTATTTAAGATGATATGGATAGCTCAGCTTTCGTATTTTTTACATAATGCTCCTGTTTGGCTACCCCTACGTATTTTTACTAAGATCGATAGTATATTCAGGTACTTAACATGGCAAAATAGATTGGATGGTGAAGGCTGCAGATGAGGGGTCTGTGCATACGTGCTTGCAGGCTGGATTGTGATGCAGGACAGCAGGTACTTTGCAGGCTGGCAGGTAGCAGACAGCAGGTACTTGTCAGGCTGGCAGGTCACAGACAGCAGGTACTCTGCAGGCTAGCAGGTAGCCGACAGCAAGTACTTGGCAGGCTGGGTGCAGAGCAGGGTCAGACACGCCAGGAACAGAAGGATCAAGCAGAGACGTGGTCGAAGAGCAAGCCAGGGGTTGTTCAGGTAAAATACAAGCGTGGTCAGACAGATCAGAACAGAAACAGGATCAAACACAGATAAACAGGTAGCAGGTAGCAGAATGCTGTAGACCATAAGGCAAAGTTCTAGTGCAGCTGAGTGGTTTATATACAGTATTCCATTTGGCGCCACTTAGTGGCCAGCGCACGCCGCCGCGCACATGTGTGCACCTGTGCGCATTCACGTGGGTCAGGCTAACGGGAATTATCTGTCCATGGGTTTGGCTAATAGGTTTTCTCCGTCTGTGGATTTTGCTAACAGAGATTCTCCGTTTGCACATAACTATGTGCCTGGGCTTATTTCTTCTTTCCTGACACCTATCCATCTCCATTCGTTCAACTGGTATGGAAGGCTGTAGTTCTTGAAATAGGGATAGCATAGTGGCTTGCAAATCAGTGACAGATTCAGGTATTCCACGTATACAGATATTGGAATGCTGGGCCCTATTTTCGTAATCTTCTAAACGAGATTGAAGGACTAAGTTTTCATCTTTGAGGTTTTCAAACTCAACTGCGTAAGTCTGGATGTTAATTTCAAGTTCATCAACTCGCAGTTCAAGATTTGCAGTGCGTTGGCCCAGTTCTCTGATTTCCCTAGTCAGACTGTCTGTAATATGATCTGAGGTCTGTTTAAGGGCTTTGTGAAGCATTTTTTCAAATTGCCGCAGAACAGAAAAATGAGCAGGGTCTGTAAAATATGTAATTGAAGTTTGTATATCTGAATGTGAATCATATTTCAAAAATTATCCTGCGCTTGGGTACTGGGTTTAGGGATGTGTGGTGCAGTCAACCCTTTTGTATAGAATGTCAATGGCCTTGCTGCCCTCCTCAGAACAATGGGTGTCCTGTCTCCCATGCACACAAGCTTCAGCATATAACATCTAGGTCCTCCCAAAGCCGCCGCACCGGAAGTGGCGGGTGGAACGTATAGCCACCCGCACTTCCGGATTACAGTGATACAGCATGCGTTCCACACATGTCAGTGTGATAAGAACATTTCTGGGCCCATCCTGCCAGCACATGGGGGACACAGAGCACCCCATTTACTATTAATTCATGCCATAGGGATACATCAGAAGATACAAACGCCCCCACAGTAACAGGTTAGATTCACCATTGGGATCGTTCAATACACATCACATTGTTAAGCCTTGTCTACACGGGTTTGATTTTTACATGTATTGTGAGGCTATAATGCTATAGCTTTACAAACAAACTGTCATTATGAGAAAGGTGGGCCTGAGATGCCTGTCAGTGGCACAGACCTTCCTTTTGTCCACAGGGGAGGTGGTGTCTTTTTTGAATGGGCGTGGCAGGATCTGCCCTCATGTTGGCGTGTTTATAGTTGCATATGTGTGCATATATACAGACTGTTAGAAAAGGCCAGTCATTCATCACTTTGGCTCTGAGGAATGAGGGTCCTCCCTCGAAACGCATTAGCCACCCTGCAATACCGTCTGGTCCTCTGACATCTTTGGTTCCAACTATAGACCTAAGAGATACCATTCGCTATTGCTATTGCCATGATATGCTTATATACCACGTTTTTATGTGAATATAATCATTGCTGTTTTACTTTTATTAAAATACTTATGGTAATGCACAAGGTCGGTGCTCCCTCTCTTCTTTTTTATATGTCTGAGTCATATGCCACAGACACCTTAGAGCGCTGAGAGGTTTTCACTGAGTGTGAGGTAACAGGGGGAGGTGATGAAGCTAGTGCCATTCTGACTGAAACCTGAGGCAGCGCTGCTTTGTTGTTTTTTGGCTTCATTTTCCGGTGAGAACTCCCAAGAAAAAAAATGTTAAATATAAGTGAAAATACTCAACCTGCGCAAATGGTGATAAATAAACAAAGTGAGAGCAGCTCGTTGTAAGCAGATGTGAATTAGAAAAAATAATTAATGAGAATTAATTAAACCGCGCTCTCTATAGAGTATGTGATTTAAATATGGGCAGCACAGTGGTGTAGTGGGTAGCACTCTCACCTAGCAGTAAGAAGTTTCGCTGGTTCGAATCCCGACCATGACACTACCTGCCTGGAGTTTGCATGTTCTCCCTGTGTCTGCGTGGGTTTCCTCCGGGTACTCCGGTTTCCTCCCACACTCCAAAGACATGCCGGTAGGTTAATTGGATCCTGTCTAAATTGGCCCTAGTATGTATGAATGTGAGTTAGGGACCTTAGATTGTAAGCTCCTTGAGGGTGTAGGGACTGATGTGAATGTATAATGTATATGTAAAGCGCTACGTAAATTGACGGCGCTATATAAGTACCTGAAATAAAAAAATAAATTAAAATTGCAAGTGCTCAAAGGCAAATAAACAATCTCAACAATCAAAATATAAGCTCAACATCAAATTATACCAATGTGTTATATAGATTATATGTGACACCACAAATATTAAAGTGATTAAGTGCATGTACAATATAGTATATAATATTCAAAAAGTTCATTTAGTTTTCTATGATTTGTTCCGGGTCCTGGTATAACAAGGATCTTTTCACCACCATCACCACTTGTCACACATCCTACTCACGAAATCCCATGACACCCATCACAGGTAGTCATATGCGCTTAAACGACAATCCAGAATTTCTTGCAGCCACAGCACTGGTCCAAACGGATGATCAGATGGGTTTTAATCGGCAGATTGCACCAGACTTTTGTGGGTATTCTCAAGGTAAATGATAATTACCATAGCCACAGCAGGTATCCAATATTCAGTGGGCTTCCATAGTGAAGTATGTTGTGATTTTTTCCAAAAGATCCCAATAGAAACAAGCAAAAAAGTTTAAAATCAAAAAGTTCCTGGCAGCTGACACATCCACGTGTTTGGAAACGCCATCAGCATTCCAAGCTGCATTGCAAACGACAGAAGTGACATATTACGTTCAAGTGAACGCTCAGCGCGCTCTGACATCATCAGGGGTCATGTGATCGGATACATCGCTTCCATTTTTATACAGCTCCGTCAATTAAGAATATCCAATCCAAATCAATCCTTGCTCAAGAGACATAAAAACCTATATGGACCATAATATATTAAAAAAGATATACAAGGACAATTTATATAAAAGTAAATTAACAAACTTTAAAGCAAATTTTAACTTTATTTGTAAATTAACGAAATACTAATTGTAAATATTAAAAGACACTGCCATCTTGTGGACAAAAATTAGATTTTAATTTAACATTAAATTGTCTTGTGGACAAAACCAGGCGGTAGATATTATGTTGAATATGTGGACTAAAGAGGAAATATATAGACTAAGGAAAAATATATATGTGGAGCCATCTTGTGGCAAAAAATGGGAAAGGATTCATTTAGATTGGATTTTCCTTTTACAAAGAAAAAACAACAAATCCCTAATAATTAGATAGGTAACAATTTAAATCGATATCTACATTGATTCCCGAGGGTGTAAGTGTATTTAATTTATAAATCCATTCAGTTTCATTTTTTGATATTCTCTGAATCATATCCCCTCCTCTCCAGCCAATGTCTATTTTATCGACCCCAAAGAATTTAGCCACACTGGCATCCTTATTGAGATAAATCCTGAAGTGGTTTCAAAGGCTATGTTTTGGGAACCCATTTTATATTATTTAAATGCTCAATAATACGGGTGCATAAATTCCTTTTCGTTTGTCCCATGTATTGAAGCCTGCAAGGGCAAATAATAAGGTAAGCAACATAGGTGGCTTTGCAAGTGATAAACTTCTCAATTTTATATTCGCTCCCTGTGCTAAACGATGTAAATAATAATATGTTTCTTTAATTTTTTCTCGTTAATTTACACGCTTTACACTTTTTACAGTAATAAAAACCTGTTGAATCCAATAAAGTACCAACTTTCTTTGGGAGTTAAGTACATTGGGGGCCAATCTATTCCTCAAATTAGGTGCCCGTCGGTATATAAAATTTGGGCGATTGGGTAAAAATTTTGATAGTGTCCTTTCTCTCAATAGTAGTGGCCAATGTTTCATAACTATTTTCTCCAGACTTTTATAGTATCTACTAAAATTGGTCAAAAAAGATATGAACTCTAAATCTGATTTCTTTTTAGGTTTATCCTCCAGAAGTATTTTTCTATCCATCTTCATCACCTCTGTTTAGATAGACCTGAGATCCTGATTTCTATAACCTTTTTCTTTAAATATATCAACCACAATGTCTGACTGATGTAAATAATCACAGAAATTATGGCAGTTTCTTCTAATCCTCATCAGTTGGCCCTTAGAAACTCCTCTCAACCACTTGGGATGTTGACAGCTGGCCATGGGAATATAGCTATTTCTGTCGGTGCCCTTGAAATAGGTCTTTGTCTGAATGCAACCATTTGCCTTCACTAAGACCAAATCAAGGAAACTAATTTCATGTAAATAAAGCAAATAATTAGGATATACATGAAATTAGTTTCCTTAATTTGGTCTTAGTGAAGGCAAATGGTTGCATTCAGACAAATACTTATTTCAAGGGCACCAGCTGTCACCATCCCAAGTGGTTGGGAGGGGTTCCTAAGGGCCAACTGATGAGGATTAGACGAAACTGCCATAATTTGACTGATTATTTACATCAGTCAGACATTGTGGTTGATAAATTTAAAGAAAAAGTTTATAGAGATCAGGATCTCAGGTCTATCCAAACAGAGGTGATGAAGATGGATAGAAAAACACTTCTGGAGGATAAACCTAAAAAGAAATCAGATTTAGAGTTCATACCTTTTTTGACCAATTTTAGTAGAGACTATAAAAGTCTGGAGAAAATAGTTATGAAACATTGCCCACTACTATTGAGAGACAGGACACTATCAAAATTTTTACCCAATCGCCCAAATTTTACATACCGACGGGCACCTAATTTGAGGAATAGATTGGCCCCCAATGTACCAAACCCCCCAAAGAAAGTTGGTACTTTCTTGGATTCAACAGGTTTTTATTACTGTAAAAAGTGTAAAGTGTGCATAGGCGTGCGCAGCCTATTGGATTAGCAAGTGCACCCCAAAACTCAAACACACACGTGTGTGGGTATATATATATATATATATATACCCACACACACACACACACACACACACACACACACACACACACTTTTAAATAAATGTAAACAAACATGGGATGGGGGATGGGATCAGTTGGCAGTGGTGGTGGGGGTGGTGATCAGTGGCAGTGCTGGAGAGGGGGGGTGATCAGTGGCTGTGCTGGAGGTGGGTGATAAGTGGCAGTGCTGGAGAGGGGGGTGATCAGTGGCAGTGCTGGAGAGGGGGGGTGATCAGTGGCAGTGCTGGAGAGGGGGGGTGATCAGTGGCAGTGCTGGAGAGGGGGGGGTGATCAGTGGCAGTGCTAGGGGGTTGATGGGATCAGTGGCAGTTGTGGTGGGGGTAATGGGATCAGTGGCAGTACTAGGGTGGGATGAGTGGCAGCGGTGGGGGGGTGGGGATCAGTGGCAGTGCTAGGGGATTGATGGGATCAGTGGCAGTGCTGGGGGGATGGGATCAGTGGCAGTGTTGGAAAGTTGATGGGATCAGTGGTGTTGATGGTGGTTGTGGTGGGGTTAATGGTATCAGTGGCATTACTGGGGGGAATGGGATGAGTGGCAAGGTTGGGGGGATCATTGGCAGTGCTGGGGGTTGATGGGATTGGTGGCAGTGGTGGGGGGGATTCATGGCAGTACTGGGGGGGTGTGTGGCAGTGGAAGGGGGATCAGTGGAAGGGGGCAATGCTGGGGGGAGATAGGATGAGTGGCAGTGATGAGGGGCATGAGATCAGTGGCAGCAGTGGTGGAGGGGTGGGATCAGTGACAGTGCTTGGTGGGGGAGATAGGATGAGTGGCAGTGCTGGGGGGCATGAGATTAGTGGCAGTGCTAAGTGGGGGAGATAGGATGAGTGGCAGTGCTGGGGGGCATGACAGCAGTGTGGAGGGGGGATGGGATTGGTGGCAGTGCTGGGTGGGGGTATGGATGGGATCGGTGGCAGTGCTGGATGGGGGGTTGGATGGGATCAGTAGCAGTGCTGGGTGGGGGGATGGATGGGATCGCTGGCAGTGCTGGGTGGGGGGGTGAATGGGATCGGTGGCAGTGCTGGGTGGAGGATGGATGGGATCGGTGGCAGTGCTGGGTGGGGGGATAGATGGGATCGGTGGCAGTGCTGGGTGGGGGGATAGATGGGATCGGTGACAGTGCTGGGTGGGGGGATGGATGGAATTGGTGGCAGTGGGGGTATGGATGGGGGATCGGTGGCAGTGCTGGGTGGGGGAAGGATGGGATCGGTGGCAGTGCTAGGTGGGGGGATGGACAGGATCGGTGGCAGTGCTGGGTGTGGGGATAGATGGGATCGGTGGCAGTGCTGGGTGGGGGGATGGATGGGATCGGTGGCAGTGCTGGGTGGGGGGATGGATGGGATCAGTGGCAGTGCTGGGTGGGGGGATGGATGGGATTGGTGGCACTTACTTGCTCTCAGTGTGGACTCCATGCTTGCTGTGTCTCCGGCTCCCTCCAGGCTTCATGTGTTTCCTCACACAGTGGAGACTTCCTCCGCTCTTCCTACTGGATCAGCTGGCTATTGCAGTCCCCCGGACGCTATGCCCCCATCTGCCTGCTGCTGCAAATTGAATGGGCGGAGCCGTGAAGAAGCTGGGTGGGCAGTCCTGCAGCAGTTACTTAGAACGAAGGAGTCAGGGGGAGCTGGGAGGCAGAGCCAGCAGTTCTAGCACTGTAGCTGATGTAAACATAGAGCACCAGGCTGGATGACAGGGGCAGCGGGGCGGCATATAGAACCAGATTTGATTTTTTTTCTTCCCAGTTTTTAAATCGAACGATTATGTCTCTTGGTTTTTCCATCAAGAGCCCTTGAGGTCTTCTTATTCTGTGTACTCTTTCTATTTTTATTATATTGGATTCTTCTTTTCCTAGGATGGGGTTTAAAGTCTTACAAAGTGAAGTAACACATGCAAGAGTTGACACAGCTCCACACCCCAAAATGCATTGCAAAATTAGTGGAAAAGTTTCCCCGGGGGGGCTTTAAAGCAGCAAAATATTTTTGAAACAATGTTTAGTAACCATGTTTGGTAAAAATATTGTTTAATTCGGACATAGAATGCATTACATAGATACAATCAATATCACATAAAATTCCAGTAGTCGACACAAGCAACAACAAAGGACCATCTCCCATGGCAATCAATTCATTAAAAAAGTTCTAATTGTACAGTTACATTGTAACAATACTATCCATGTGAATCCCCATGAATACCCCAATGCATTTCGACCCTTTCTCCTTTTCTGGTCTTCTTCGGGGGTTTTTTTTATTTTCTAGAGAGATACATCAAAAAATTCCATTAGGATTTTCTACAATATACAAAACATGATGGATCATTTCGTGATATTTTGAAAGTCTTGAAAGTACATCTCCATACATATGGCGAAGTACTTACCATTTGGGAATAGGAAAGTGGGCTTGTGTCGCATAGTTTGGATTAATAAAAACCATTACGTGCGGTGGTCCCACAATGTTTGCTCATTCCCTCTGTCACCTCTGGGCGCGTCCATAGTCCACAGGGCTTGCAAGGAGCCACGCATTTGGAACCAGTGGGGAAGGTGTAGGGCGAAGCACCTGTAATTTGATATTTGTAAAAATTAGTATGTAGTCAGCGGGTGTCGGGTGGGTGTTCCATGTGGTCCTATATAGCCAGACTGCTTAATATTCAAAAACAATTTAATAGGGTGGTCTCAACTAATATTATCCCTATTGCTCATATTTTAATAATTTTTGGATCTAAATTGTGATATGTGAATATATGATAGGTTGAACTAAGTGTATAGAGTGCTTGATGAAAAAAATCACTTTAAACAAGCTCTATATTTTCATGCCTCACCTTACAAAAGGAAGGGAGGACTCGGATTCTCAAGTTTTTCCTTCGTTCTCTATTTTCTTGATCTTCTATTTTATAGGATTGTTCCTGTTGTTCCTTTTTTAATATGTTTATTTCACCCTTCAGCTCTTTTATCATTTTTAAGTGGGAATCTACTTTAGTCTCCACTTCTTCCACTCTTGAGAGGATGTGTCCCAGATCGTTATGTATTGTTGTCATCTCTGCCTTCAGGGAGTTTTCTAGTGCCGCAAACATTTTTTCCATGTCAGATTTTGTTGGTAATTGAGGTGCATGTTGGTCTTCCTCCCTTCCTCCTTCTTCTTCACCTTCCACTTCTAGTTCTTGTTCCATTCTGGGTTCTGAGAGTAGGCTAATTTCAACTGTTGTCTTATTTAGACCCTTTTTATCTTTTTTCTCCTTTGTGTCTATCTGTCTGGCCTTTATACCCGGTTGTCTTTCTTTTTGTTTACAAAAGTTTATTTGAAAGACACATAATAAAACGGTTGCAGAGTACATCAATATGGTTTAACATGTGTGGGAAATAAATGTAGAATATACAAAGTTGGGTAATTAATGAATAGAATACACTGAAGACGTTGTATAAAGATGTAAGGGAAATATAATACAAAGCTGATATAGTAGGATGGGTTACATTATTTAATCATTAGAGTATAGAGGATATGTTTTCATAAAAATCAACGATATAGTAGAGTGAATTTTTAGTAGGGTGTGAAAAATTATATGCGTTGAAGGTCTGATAAGGACCAAAATTTCCACTTCTCATTATAGATATGCATAGTGTCAAATAGGGTATGATGAATTCTTTCTGAAAGTCTAAGTGATTCCATTCTAGATTCAACCTGGGGCCATGGTAGGTTTTGTGATTTCCAGTTAAAGGCTATCATCCAGTGTATTGAGCTGATTAGAGAGTGGATTAATCTATTACAAGGAGTTGGGACATCTGGAACTGTAGCGTATAACAGGCATATTTGGGGGGATAGGGAAATTTTTTTCTTAAGAGGGTTTTCTAGTATGTTGATTAACTTATCCCATATTGGTTTCAAATATTCACAATCCCAAAAGATGTGGATATAAATACCCTCCAAGAGACAACCTCTGAAACAGTTCGGGGAGGTTGAGGGGTAGAAGGAATGTATCCTAGATGGAGTCATGTACCACCTGATGTGAAGTTTTATTGGGGATTCTCTAAATGCAGCAGCGCAATTACTTTTGCGGAGGTTTTTAATCATCTTGGTCCACGAGTCCATTGGGAATGAGCTACCAATCTCTGCTTCCCATCTAATCATGGGGCCTGTTTTTTCGGGTTGGAGAAGGTTATTGAGATTGCTATAGAGGAAGGATATCAGTCCCTTGTCTCTAGGTGAAGAGATACAGATGTGTTCGAATAAAGTACTAGGGGGATTAACAGATAATGAGTAGTATGTAGAGTAGAACTCGCGGATCAAGGTGTACTGGTGATATTCCGAAGGGGGGAAATTAAATCTGGATTGTAGTGAGGCGAAAGATGGAAATTTAGAGTTGAGTGTGATAGACTTTAAAGTGGTAAGATTGTTTTTGATCCAGTTGTAAAAGGGAGTGTGATCAAGTAAAGCAGGCGGGAATCTGGGGTCTCCCAAGAATGAGGCTAATGGAGGGGTTGCAGAGAGGAGTTTAAAGTTATCTTTGATTCTATTCCAGAGGAGTATAAGTTGGGCAATTAAAGTGTTTTTTTTATTAAGAATATGGTGTAGTTTTGTGTTGGACCACAAAATTCCTCTGATATTCAAAGGATGAATAGAGGTGGATTCAAAGGTCAACCAGGAGACATTTGTATCAGGGGAAGACCACTGAGCCATTTGTACTAATTTGGTTGCTAAGAAATAAAGCCAAAGGTTGGGAAGTCCCAGCCCACCCCTATCTTGTGGTCTATGCATAAGATTGTAACTACATCTGGGTTTTTTGTTGTTCCAAATAAATCTATTAATTTCACGTTGTAGGGTTTCCAGTTTTGTTTTGGGTACATTAATGGGAAGAGCTCTAAAATAGTATAATAGTTTTGGAAGGATAGTCATCTTAAAGGCACAAATCCTTCCGAGGAAGGAAATATGGTAAGAGGACCAGGTTTTTAACAGTGAATTGATTCGTGAGAAAAGGGGAAGGTAGTTGCTTTTATATAATAGGTTGTGGGATGTTGTGATATTAACTCCTAAGTATTTAAAGGAGTGTGAGGACCAAAGGAAGTTGAAGTTTTTCTTCAGAAGTGAGGTTAAGTTTGGAGGGCTGTTTATAGGTAGAATGGAGCATTTGTTAGTGTTAATAAAAAGACCAGAAAGTTTATGGAATGAATGGAGATCTGAGAGGAGGTTGGGTATTGAGATTAGTGGGTCTGTTAAAAATAGAAGTGCATCGTCAGCATAAAGACTGAGTTTAAAGTCATATGGAACTTTTTGATAGCCTTTGATATTAGGGTTATTTCTGATGGCAACTGCAAGGGGCTCGATGGCTAAGGCAAAAAGGAGGGGGGAGAGAGGGCAGCCCTGTCTGGTTCCTCTGCTTAGGGGGAAGAAATCTGAGTTATTCCCTGGAATTCTAATTCTGGTTTGGGGTAAGTGGTAAAGAGCGTTAAATCCATGTATAAATTTTTCTGATATGCCGTATTTAGGTAGAAGGTGATTTAAGTAGGACCAATTAACGCTATCGAAGGCCTTGTGGATGTCAAGGCTAAGCAGATATAGGGGGCGAGAATGGAGGTTGGCATCTTGAACAATGTTTGTGACAAGTCTAATGTTATCGACTATTTGTCTGCCTGGGATAAAGCCCGTTTGATCCGTATGGATCAGGGATGTGATAACCGTAGCAAGCCTGTTTGCCAGCAATCTGCCAAATAACTTGAGGTCATTGTTGAGGACTGAAATAGGGCGAAAATTTTGGGGAAGGGAGTGGTCCTTTTCAGGTTTAGGGATTAATGATAGGTTAGCCAGAAGCATATCTTCTGGGAAGTGACCACCTGATAGGATATAATTGAACATTTTGGTGAGGCTGGGAGTCAGTAATGAGGCAAATTTTTTATAGTATGATGTGGTGAAGCCATCTGGGCCTGGTGCTGTCGATGTTTTGAGGGATTTTATAATGTTGAGAATTTCACTGTCTGTGCATGGGTCGTTCAGCAAAGAGGCCTGGAGTTGGGTAAGCTTAGGGAGTTGAAGGGAGTTTAACCAGTCTAACGTGGTGGGAGGTGGGTGTGTTTGGGGGCCAGAAAGGAGGTTTTTATAGAACGAGGTGAAAATTTTAAGGACATCTTGGGGGTGCGTTACGATATTGCCTTTCTGGTTTCGCAGTTTATAATCGTGTGGGGGTTTAGTGTCTTGATTTAGTTTCCTGGCAAACATTGATGAGGAAGAGTTACCATGCAGTAGGAATTTGGCTTTAGAAAATCTGAGGGATTTCTCTGTGTCTTCAGAAAGTAAAGTGTTTAGGGTTTTACGTTTTATTTGAATGAGATTTACTATATCTGGGGTAATATTGTAGTTTAATTTAAAATATAGATCATGCAGTTCTTTGGTAAGACATTTAATTTCCGTCAGTTTAGATTTATTTCTGGCTGCGGCAATGTTAATCAGATGACCTCTCAAAACTGCTTTGTGGGCTGCCCAGACTGAGGTAGGGAGAACCTCCTCTGAGGTGTTTGTGTGGAAGTATTCTTCTATATGAGTATTTATTTGTTGGACAGTGGAAGGGTTAGATAGGAGTGAATCATTGAGGCGCCAATTAAAGGGGGTGGGAGTCATGCCGATATGGGAGGTATCAAACTCTACTATGTTGTGATCTGACCATGGGCATGGGTGTATGTCTGTTTTAGAGGAATTTGCTAAAAGGATTGGTGTGCAGAAAATATAGTCTAACCTGGCAAAACAACCGTGGGGGTGGGAATAGTGGGTATATGCCCTGATACCAATATTATGGGCTCTCCAGGAATCAATTAGCTGCAGTTTGATAAGAGAGCGGTTTATAGTTTTACTAAAAGCTTTGGAGGAGGGGGCCACTTTACTTCTATCAAGAGCAGGGTGTGCAGAAAGGTTGAAGTCGCCTCCGATTATCAAATGAGGTGAAATATATTGTTCTAGTACGTTGAAGAATTTAGTGAAGAATGTTGTCTGGGCCTCGTTTGGGGCATATATAGAAGCTATAGTGATATTTTTTCTATTTATACTGCCCTTCAATATGATGAATCTACTGTCTATATCTTTGTAGATAGAATGGGGTTCAAAAATTATGGAATTTTTAATAAAAACAGCGACACCACGAGATTTGTTGGAGAATGTAGTGTAGTGGAATTGGTTGAATGATTTGTCAAAATATTGTGGGTGATTGGAAGTAGAAAAGTGGGTCTCTTGCATTAGTATTATGTCTGCACCCAATCTTTTGTATTGTTTGAATGCCTTTTTACGTTTATTGGGAGAATTAAGGCCTTGGACATTATGGGAGAATACTTTAAGACCCATATTTATTGAGGATGATAATTCTAATTATATAGATGAGGATCGGTATATACCAAAATAGGGGAGGGAGCACTAGTGGGATGATGTTGAAGTAATAGGTTATACGTGATTTCATAAATCGAAATGAGATCAATAGCTTTGTATTAAAACTTGAATTCAGTATATTATTACAATGAATAATGGTTGTTAAACAATTGGAATTACCCAAAATTGAATGGTCCGCAATAAAAAGTCTTCCAAAAAATATAATATTTGCATAAATTGCTATAAGGGCTAAAATACCAACTATTAAAATAACAAAGAAAAGGGGACTGAAGGACTTAAAGTCGTTCAGCCTTGTAAATTTTTTCAAAGGACTGGATCGTCCAAATTCCGCCAGCGGGGGGTGCAGCACCCCACTAGGGGAAGGTAGGGCCGCAGGCCCCTCTGGCAGAATGGGGGTCAAACTAGCGATGGCGGATAGGCCAGGCAATTTGTAAAATAAAAACTAGGTATGAAACCAAAAAAGGAGATTAGTGCATGGTAAGAACACTATATAAATAACATTAGCGTATCTCTAAATGGTATAAATCCTCAAGAAGTAAACGAGGAGAGCATTTTTATAATAGGTTATATCTCTCTACCATTACCCTCCTTTATCTGGGTTATAGAATCACATCAATAATGTCTAATCTTAAGTAGAGAGAGTGAATATAAGAGCAGGATACCTAAATAGGTGAAAGAAAAAACCAAAGGAAAGAACCTAAACATTATATAAAAAAAATGAGAACATAGGAACATGAGAGCTTCGCTTCTCAGCCCCACCACCCCCCACTGTATCCCCTTACAAACTTATTCCTCCTAAAAAAAAAGAGTCCATGAAAAAATTAGGACGAAAAAACAAAAATAATAGTATTCGTCTGGGTAGGATCTTGAATAATTGGTCTGCTCCAAAGTTCTGAACCAGAGTTGATTGTAGCATCCGTAGCATATACAGTAAGCATGAGGGTTTACACTTCGCTGGGGAGTTAGACAGGGGAGAAGGGCCGAAGCTGAGGTTAGAAAACCATCCTGTGAAAGTGACCGCTAAGTCGCAAGCTTGGTTGCTGTATAAACAGATCAGGCGACACGGTCTTGGGGGGAGTGTTGTTGCCATCTTCTTTGATCTCTTGGGATGCGTCTGGTAGAAGGAGTGGACCATATAGGTGAGGATCTAGGAGTGGCGGGTAAACGCTGTGATGGTTGTGGGTCTAGCAGTCCTAGTTTAATGAGTAAATCTTTTCCTTCAATGACATTGTAGACCGTGTAGGAATTGCCATTATGGGTTAATGACAATTTGAACGGGAATCCCCATCTGTACTTGATTCTGGCTGATTGAAGGACATTTGTGACTTCTTTCATTCTGCGTCTTCGGTCCAAAGTCGCAGGGGAGATATCAGGGAAAATCTGCAGCCTTGTTCCATCTAATTCTATGGATGGGGAATTCCTGGCAGCACGCATTACATCTTCTTTGGTGAGAAAGTCCTTCATACACATTATTATATCTCTTGGAGGTTTATCTGCTGTAGGTTTTGGGCGCAGAGCCCTGTGCATTCTATCACATGCAAAAGCAGAGAGAGGTTTGTCTGGTACGAGATCATGGAATAGCTTTGTAATGACTTTATTTATGTCTGTGACTGACTCTGGAACACCACGCACTCTTATATTGTTTCGTCTGTTCCTATTATCGAGATCTTCGATGTGAGCCTGCATGAAAGAAAAGCTGTCTGCCAAAGTTTCATAGTCTTTTCTGAGGTCATTATGTGCAATGGCTAGTTCATCATGTTTGGCTTCTAATAGGTCTGTGCGGCCTCCTATACTGGCAATCTCCTGTGAGAGAGCAGTGGTAGACTTGTGAATCTCCCTTTCTAGTTTGTCCACAAATCTATCATAGATTGCAGAGAGGCTTGCATCTAGGTCTGCTTTGGAAAGGGGCTGAGGGTACTCACTGTCTTTAGTTGTATGCTCCGGACCGCTGGAGGCCGCATGGTGGCCGGCGCCATTTTGGGTCATCCTCCTCTCCATACTAATGAGGTAGTTTGTGAGGGTATGTTGGGAGCGGTTCTGTCGCTCATTTTTGCCGGATGGCATGCACAGATTGATCCCGCGGGGGTGATCGGTCAGATGGTGGTGTTTTTAGCTGAGAATAGCCCCGGGTATCGTGCCTGGCCTGCCTCGTCAGACGGAGCTCAGCTCAGCAGCGTCCGTCCCGCATCGCGCCGCGCATGCGCCCCCACCCGGTTGTCTTTCTACTTCACCATTTCCTTGCGATAAGTATCTGTTCATGGGGCCAGGGCTATGACCTAAGCTAGCCCGGGGTAATTTAGCTACTGCACCGGCACTTTTTGTCGTTTTACCCCTCATCACAGCAAACAAACAGAGAGCAAAACCCCAACCACCTCTCCAAGTGTATGTTAGAATTATATCTCAGAGTCTAATTATCTGTTCTCCTTGTATACAGAGCTTCTATAGACCACCACTTGGGAGAGGAAAAAAAAAACTCTCTCCCATTGGTCGTCTCTATGTCCTTCCAGTCCTAAGCAACCGATCAATTATCATTTTATTTTTAACAAACAACCTCTGCTCATTATCCTTGGGTTACTCTGTTGCAGAAAACAGTTCTTTAAGCCAGGAAAAGAAAAAAAAAAGAAAAAAGAAAAAAAAAAAAAAAAAACTATCACGGAATATCACAGCATATCACAGCAAACCACGACATATCATTAGCATGCAGATATGTATAATGATATATATATATATATCTATATTCCATCCTTTTATATCCTCTTTGGGTTCTTTCTTTTTTAGTATCACAGTGTCTCAGTCTCTTTTTTAATTTCTCTTTTCCCTTTTCTCTTCTCTCCCCCCCCTCAACCTTCCTCCTCCATCTCTTCCAATTTTCTCTTCTACTTTTCTCTTCCTTTCCTTCTTTCCTTTAGCCACAAGCACTTTTAGCTCATTTTATTTATTTATGTATTTAATTCTTTGGTCTTGCTCCCATCCCCCTCTTTTCCACCATTTTTTATTTTCCTACCCTTCTTTCTTTTCAAACATATACCAGGGAAAAGCGAAGAGGTATACTTATCTGTGTGTGGGAGGAAGAGGTTCAGGAGGGATGCAGGCGAGCACTTCCACTAACACTTGCCATCCTCGAACACCTCGATCTCGCCGCCTCCTCCGTGCGCTCGTTCGGATCTATTCGGCTCCTCTCGGCTCCTCCCGGAGCTACTCGTTGTCCTCCTTCCTTCCCGTCAGCCTCAGGCAGCCGAACGCCGAGCGAGGACTGCAGCAGACAACACAGAGCCCCGCACAGCACCACGGCACCTTGGCTGCTAGCCGGAGGAAGAAAGGATGGATGGCTAGCGTCTCGGATCACTCGGATCACTGTCGGAGAGAGAGAACCTTGTCTTCATCACTCACATCAGAGAGGTAGGGGGTGCCCAGATGTCCATATGGAAGTACAAGGGGGGTTTGTACGGCTAGTACGGTGGCGGGGGGAAGGCTGCTAGTAATCCTTCATTGTCGAGACTGGGGAAGAGCCCATAAACTCCTCACGGCGTGCCGCGCGGCGCCATTACCAGACTCCTCCCTCTCCTCCTTTTTCCATGAGGCGGCATATAGAACAACCGATGCTCTGCATTTTCCTCCATGCAGCCCCTGAATGCTCGCTTCTCCTCCTCTTCCTCCCGAAGGCATTCAACGGCTGTAGGGCGGAAAATGCAGAGCATCGGTTGTTCTATATGCCGCCTGCTGCCCCTCTCATCCAGGTGTAGACCAGTATGTCATGGGATTAGGGTATGCCCAGGCACACCCGGCACCCCTCCTGCGCATGCCTATGAAAGCGTGTTAATTAACGAGAAAAAATGAAAGAAAAGTATTATCATTTACATCATTTAGCACAGGGAGCGAATATAAAATTGAGAAGTTTATCACTTGCAAATCCACTTATGTTACTTACCTTATTATTTGCCCTTGCGGGCTTCAATACGTGGGATGAACGAATTTATGGAATTTATGCACCATATTAATGAGCATTTAAATAATATAAAAAATGGGTTCCCAAAACATAGCCTTTCAAACCACTTCAGGATTTATCACAATAAGGATCCCAGTGTGGCTAAATTCTTTGGGATCGATAAAATAGACATTGATTGGATGGAAAGGAGGGAATATGATTCAGAGAATACCAAAAAATGAAACTGAATGGATTTATAAATTAAATACACTTACACCTGCTGGAATCAATGTAGGTATCAATTTAAATTGTTACCTATCTAATTATTAGGGATTTGTTGTTTTTTCTTTGTAAAAGGAAAATCCAATCTAAATGAATCCTTTCCCCTTTTTTACCACAAGATGGCTCCACATATATATTTTTCCTTAGTCTATATATTTCTTCTTTAGTCCATATACTCAACATAACATCTACCCCCTGGTTTTGTTCACAAGATGGTAGTGTTCTTTTTTACAATTTAATGCTAAATTAAAATCAATTTTTTGTCCACAAGATGGCAGTGTCCTTTAATATTTACAATTAGTGTTACGTTAATTTAAAATTAAAATTTATTTATTTATTTATTTATTTCAGGTACTTATATAGCGCCGTCAATTTACGCAGCGCTTTACATATATATATTATACATTCACATCAGTCCCTATACCCTCAAGGAGCTTACAATCTAAGGTCCCTAACTCACATTCATACCTATACTAGGGCCAATTTAGACAGGATCCAATTAACCTACCAGCATGTCTTTGGAGTGTGGGAGGAAACCCACGCAGACACAGGGAGAACATGCAAACTCCAGGCAGGTAGTGTCGTGGTCGGGATTCGAACCAGCGACCCTTCTTACTGCTAGGCGAGAGTGCTACCCACTGCGCCACTGTGCCGCCCATAATTAAAATTTGCTTTAAAGTTTGTTAATTTACTTTTATATAAATTGTCCTTATAGATCTTTTTTAATATATTACGGTCCATATAGGTTTTTATGACTTTTGAGCAAGGATTGATTTGGATTGGATATCCTAAATTGACGGATCTGTATAAAAATGGAAGCGACGTATCCGATCACAAAACCCCTGATGAGGTCAGAGCGTGCTGAGCGTTCACTTCTGCTTTCACTTGCAAATGACGGAAGTGATGTATCAACATCATTTCCGTCATTTGCAATGCAGCTTGGAAAGCCCAAAATGGGACCAGGCGGATCTTTACTTTAGACTCCCTTCAGCCTAAAGGCCTGACCATTGACATAGATTTAAACTGCTTCCTCACCAACTTCTAATTTTATCTCCTTTTGTCAAAGTTTTTACTATAAAGGGTTCCCCCATCAACTGTGGTCTTCATCATATGTTTTTAAAGCATTTCTGTATGCATGTGATACATCTGACATACATTTCTCAGAAATTTTAGCTGTTTGCGGCTTTATGCGATTTACGGTGTTTTTTGCAATTTTTGGCTTTTTTGCACTTTTGCCGCAATTACACCCCCTTCTTATTTCCTATTTCTCATGACCTATTGATGTCACTACACTATACATCACTTTCACCTTTAATCTAAGATGCCACTAGTATAACACCATTGCACTATTTTTGTATGATGAAGGCTATTTTTGAATGATGAAGGCATTTCTGTATGTATAAATGCACTTTACACTTTACTTTTTTAAGCAATTTTTAGCATTTTAGTAACTTTTTAGCATTTTGCGACTTTATGCGACTTGCTGCGATTTTCAGCCTTCTTTTGCATTTTTTGCATTTTTGAATGATGAAGGCATGTACGAATGCACTTTACATACTTTTTAGCAATTTTTAGCAATTGTCTAGCAATTTTTTTGCAACTTGCGACTTTATGCGACTTGCTGCGATTTTTCGCAATTTTAGGCTTTTTTTTGCATTTTTTATCGCAATAATACCCTCTTTTCTCTTATGTCCACCTTCAGATGTCACTATACATCCTCTAACATCATTTTTTTTACCTCTAGTCCAGCACAATACCATAATGCAATTATATTTCTGTAGCAATAACTCACGGTGGAGCTGCTGGTTTAAGCGGACCTGTCCTCTTTGCTCTACACCCTTCTTAAATTGTTCACTCCCCTTGACACAACTGTAGTGCAGTGTTGTAACAATATGAGCATTAACTTTAACCCACAATATACACTTACAATTATGGTTACCTCTGCCTGGGTGCTGGTAGCTCCACCTGTAGAAGAAATGACAACACTGCACGCAAACTTCAATAATGACCAAAAATAACTTCTTTCTTTGAGTAAGTAATATATTTATATAAAGAGTTATTTCAATGAATATACTAGCACACCAACTTAGTGTGATAGTATAAGAAATGATTATGACAATCAATCACAACCACAGAAATACATATGCATATATTGATATGAACCTATACCCGGGAGCTCCCCCTGCTCTAGACCTTAAAGTCACTATCCTAAAATGCAGGGCCCTGCAAATGAAAAAGGCGTCTTCAGTCTTCGCTAGCTTTTATAATTGTAATCCGCAAAGGGGTTCCTCCTGGGTGTTGCGCAGTGTAATATAACACACTCAAACAATTGTAATCCAAATGCTTGACTAAGTGTCTTTATATGAAGAAACAAACATCTAACATCAGTGTTCAAGAGCGGAAGTCTATTCGGATGTAAGGCTTTCTGACTTAACTTGTTCCGTGGGACTATCTGTCCCAGCAACACTCTGTACAGCTCTAACGGTGTGTGCAATATTCAAATAAACTTCTGGGTGTTATCCCTCTCACCACACAGAATCCAGGCAGGTGGATGTCTCCGATTCAGCAGTTCGCAGTTCCGTATGGAGGCACCACCACGCCGTCACACTGTTCCACTCACAAACGACCGGGAGTCCTCGGTTATTTCCCCACGGGTCTTCTGGAACAATCACGTCTCTTGTTCAGCTCACTGCAGCTGCTCGGCTCCTTCGCAAAGTAGGCCGTAACCCTGTGGGACACACACACCCACAGAGTTCTGCTGGCAGGCCACGTGTCCCAGGAACAAGAGACCTAAAATGGCTGCTGCTTACCCTTTTATAACCTCCCACAATGCAGTTCAGTTCTGACTTTGTCCAGGAGCATTGTGGGTGGGTCAGAGCTACAGTTCCAAAGTAAACAATGAATCGCTTCCATGTCACTTAATCCTAAGACGTAAACTTATTGTATTTTATCAATTGCCCACAAGATGGCACTAACACAACTATTGTACTGAGTAATACACATAGAGCTAGAAACAACAGTTGTCAGCGCTACATTTCTTATCCATTTTTTAACTTAATTTTAATTTGTAATATTGTGTATTATGATATGTATTTTGGTATTATGCGGTGTGTCCATTACAACTTGGAGTTAAGTATAAAAGGAAAAAAATGCTGCACTATAAATGGGAAGTCCATACAGTGGTTCTTGGATGGACGATAATAGTTAAATCAAATGACAAACACCCAGGTGAATCAGAATAACAAACGTGCCACCACCTGAAGAAAAACCTGCTTACCAGCTAGCAGGTAAATCGAGCAATTGGCTTAAACCCAGCCAGGGCCTTTCCTCATAAGGGGGATCCGCTGACAGACTGACGGACAGGTTGGATGCAGGATGATATAGATAGGATAATCTGACTCCTCCCGGCAGCACAAGACTTAACCAGACCTCAATACCCAGCCACATATAGAGGAAGAGAGACCATCCATAGCGTAATACTGTCACAATTAGCAATTTATTAAAAAGTAATGCACTTACATGAAGTTAAAATGTCAAAGATCAAATACAGAGCCAGCCGGCTGTACACAAAATCCCGTCCTCCGAACGTGGGAGCGTGGTGACGTCAACACGTGTCCTCGCCCAGACGCGTTTCGTAATAGATAACGTTATCAATGGGGAACAGGAAGCGTGTTGAATCACCACCATTTATATAAGTACCAAGCCTCGTTCTGAGTCCCGCAGGCAGAATCGCGAGACGCCATCTTAGGCTTGGGCAACGATACCTAATCCGAAGGGAAAGTATGGGAAACCAGAGGGAAATAGTCAATTCCTTATTGAAAAGAAAAAAAGGGAAAAATACAATACTAAACAAAAATGGCACTGAACCAAAGCTATTATATACCTAATGTCAATATAGACATTACAATAACGGCCAAAAAGGAACTAAAACAAAATGTATATAAAAATAACTACTAGTATTGAATAGCGCGACACTATCCAAATGAATTTTAGAGTGATCAAAAACGAGATGAATAAATCAAACATTAAGTGATAATTTATAATTAATTAATAATTAATGATTGATGTGTAAATCACCAATCTATATAAAATGTGTTATAATTCATGTGAATAAAAATATATATAATATCAAAATAAAGAGAATGAAACAATGTATTCAGCACTGTTTATCCATTCAGAATATATTAATTATATGGGTAAATATTTAATAAATAAATAATACCAAACAGGCAATCAGTTAAATTATATTCACCTAAATCCGAATCATTAGAATAAATTAGTGACAAATGTGAGCAAGGTAAATATTAAAAAATGATAATAAATAAGTCCAAAAAGGCCATTTTTATTCACAAATATAAGTGAAATTGAAGTACAAAGAAAAAAAGAGAGAAAGAGGAAAGGCCTGATCTAATCCATCCCCATATATTGAGATCCTGGTCTTATGGTTCAATGGGCTGAGCCCAATAATATTAAATAATAATATATCTAATGCCGTCTTAAATGTATTCAATAATTGAAATTGAAATATAGAATTAAAATAAATTAAATAAAATAAAAATATAAAATATAAATTAAATTCCTTGATTTTGGAAATTACAAATTAAGTTTTGAATCCCTATTACTAAACCCGCCAACGTGGCTCAAAGCGAGTTCACATCAAAAGAAGAAAAATGCAGGGATAAAAAAACACAGAAATAATATCAAACCAAACAAAGACATTATGAGTTTTCGATAAAGGCATTTACATCAACCTCTATGTTTAACCCATACGGGGTATATGTCTTGACCTTATGTATCCACAGCATTTTGAGTTTTGAAATTTCACGTACCAGGGAACTCCCCCTCCAATTGGGGCTATATTAATCAATGCCCAGAAACATTGTGTTGGAAGGGTCCCTATTGTGGACTAAGCGGTAGTGCTTAGACACCGAATGTTTTTTAAAACCAGATATGATGTTTGTAATGTGTTAATTAAGGCGGACTTGTAAGGGGCGTTTCGATCGACCAATATACTGCAGCCCACAAGGGCATTGCAGTAGATAGACCACGCCCCTAGTGGTGCAAGTGATAAAAGGACTGATGGTATGTTGCATTTATGTGCTTGTAGATGTGAAATTGATAGTCCTCCTATGTGTACTACAGTGATTAATAGAGCACACGCGACACCGCCCACACTGGTAAAAACCTGTCAACTGGTCAAAAAATGTCACCTTCTGAGTAGGGGGGTCCAAAATATTGGGGGCTACCCTATTTCTAAGAGAACTAGCTCCTTTAAACACAATCTGAGGTTTTGTGGGTAACACACCTTTCAAGATGGTATCATTGTTGACAATATGCCAGTGTTTAAACATAATCTGTTTAATACTCCTATGCTGAAGTGAATATGTGGTCACAAATGGAACCCATGATTCGAAAGTTTTTTTGTTTGTTGGTCGAGAAGGATTATCTCGAAGTAAAGACTCTCTATCCAGATCTTGGATCTCCTCCAGTATAGGCTCAAGGGATTCCCTAGTATATGCCTTCTCAAGGAATCTGTTCGTAAGAATAGCAGCCTGAGTTGAAAACATATGTGGGTCGGAGCAATTCCTACGTAGCCTCAAATATTGGCTCTTAGGGATTGAACTGAGCCAGGGACGGTGATGGCAACTGTCCATTGGGATGTAAGCATTCTGGAGTTAAGTAGTCCTTTTAAAATTATCCCTCGTCTTGTTGCAGAGTAGTGTTATCTATTGGCATTTTAAATCACACTACTAGCAAAAGCATCTGCCATGCTGAAGCCTGGACTAACCAAAAATGGCCGCGGTCACATGGCCATCAATTTAGGACACACCTCATACCATATAAAAACCGGATGGTGTAGCAGGATGGCACTGCTCCAGATGACGTCCCATAGACGAAACACATAGGGCGGGACTATACAGCGTCATTGCATCACGTCCGGTTTCGAGCTGTGGAGCGCAGATCGCTCCAGTTTCCTGTTTTTAAATACTGTTTCGCTTTTAATGATTTTTAATAAATGTGAGTACCCATCAGTATTATTAATAAATGTTTGGATATTTGTACGGTATCACACTATGGAGTCTCTTTCCTCTCTACATATGGGCAACATCTAAGAGGTTAACAGTGAGGAGACCACTTACATCGCAGACAAGGAGGCACTTGGAGAACACAGAACAGGAAGTTACCTCCCACTCCACAGGCTGCACAGTGGCTCATACTGTGAAGGTGAAATATCTCCTTGTGGGGTGAATAATAGCGGTGAGTGCATTTCTTATGGCGCACTGTTTTCCAAGAAGCACAAAACAATTTGAAGGAGCACATTGTCACTTTATTGGACTTTTTTATACACCAGGGTTTAAGGACGGTATATTCATATTTCTGAACCCAGTTTCACAGCAACAATATACACCAGTCAAATATGTTGGATTTTTTTGCACAGAAATGTCACTTTGAATTGCAGGTTTTGCAAAGGATTGTGTTTTCGTTTGAACATAACAATATGCATTATATATAAGCGGTTAGGTAGTTTACACAGTAGGATTTTTTTGTGGATTTTTGTGAATATACAAGTATTTATTTTCTGCACTTTTATTGTCACTTTTTGCACTAAATGCACCCGTGACACACACCCCTCAAGTATTTAGAGGTTGTAGGTCACCTCTTAATAAGGGCAGCGCCATACCTATCCCCTCTTTTTCACAGTTTGGAACGCTGACAGCGTTTCCAAACACGTGGATGTGTCAGCTGCCAGGAACTTTTTGATTTTAAACTTTTTTACTTGTTTCTATTGGAATCTTTTGGAATAAATCACAACATACTCCACTATGGAAGCCCTATTTTTCTTTATTTCCCACTGAATCTTGGATACCTGCTGTGGCTATGGTAATTATCATTTACCTTGAGAATACCCACAAAACGCCTGATGCAATCTGACGATTAAATCCCGTCTGATTATCCGTTTGGACCAGTGCTGTGGCTGTAAGGGATTGCAATCTGGATTGTTGTTTAAGTGCATATGACTACCTGTGATGGGTGTCATGGGTTTTCGGTGAGTAGGATGTGTGGCAGGTGGTAATGGTGGTGGAAAGATCCTTGTTATAACAGGACCCAGAATAAATCATAGAAAACGGAATGAACTTTTTAATATTATATACTACATTGTATATGTACTTGATCACTTTAATACTTGTGGTGTCACATATAATCGATATAACACATTGGTATAATTTGATGTTGAGCTTATATTTTGATTGTTGGGATTGTTTATTGCAGGGGTCGGGAACCTATGGCTCGCGAGCCAGATGTGGCTCTTTTGATGGCCGCATCTGGCTCTTAATCCGTGGATTGTGTGGCGTGCCGATCCGCGGATTGAGCCCACAGGAAAGGCCGCGGCTTCGGCCTAGCTCTGGAGCGGCGGCCATCTTGGTACACCCGGCGGCGGCCTAGGTGAGCGGCGCGCTGACGTCATCATCACCCACCTCACCAGGCTCGTGGATCTGCCTGCTTGTGTGGTAAACAAGCAGACAATCGTAAGGGAGATGTGGACATTACAACAGTAGGGGAGAGATGTCGATATTACTACAGTGGGGGAGAGATGTGTATATTACAACAGTGGGGGAGAGATGTGGATATTACAACAGTGGGGGAGAGATGCGGATATTACTACAGTGGGGGAGAGATGTGGACATTACAACAGTGGGGGAGAGATGTGGATATTACTACAGTGGGGGAGAGATGTGAATATTACTACAGTGGGGGAGAGATGTGGCTATTATTACAGTGGGGGAGAAATGTGGATATTACTACAGTGGGGGGGATGTGGATATTACTACAGTGGGGGGGGGATGTGGATATTACTACAGTGGGGGGGGGGGGGGGATGTGGATATTAATACAGTGGGGGGGAGATGTGGATATTACTACAGTGGGGGGGGGGGATGTGGATATTACAGGGGGGGAGATGTGGATATTACAGTGGGGGGGAGATGTGGATATTACAGTGGGGAGATGTCCTCACCACGTATCAACCAGACTACAAAGCCATCAGCAAAACAATGCAGCACCAGAAGAGCATTAATGGTAAGAAGTACTTTATTCATCATTGGTTAGCAACAGCATAACAACGTTATTAAAAAGAATTCAGAGACTTATTGTACTTTAAAAGTGTTGGTCTTACATAAAAGACACACATTTACTTGTATTTAGTTTTAAACATATTGTATGGCTCTCATTGAATTACATTTTAAAATATGTGGCAATCATGGCTCTCTCAGCCAAAAAGGTTCCTGACCCCTGGTTTATTGCCTTTGAGCACTTGCACTTTAAATCACATACTCTATAGAGAGCGCGGTTTAATTAATTCTCATTAATAATTTTTTCTGAGAACTCCCAAGAACCATTACATTAGGTGGCAGGGGTTATTAGCAGACTGAGTAACAATATTTACTGGGTAAAGCTGAGCCAGGACACGGTATGGCAGAAAAGTCCCTTCAGGAGCAGAGCTCAAAGCTGGCATGTCTGCTCAGTCAGGCTTCACCCATGCACCTCTCCGCCTCTTATTCAATCCCAACTATATAGATCTTGGAAACTTCTAGAAACAGATCTGGTTCCTTCCATATTAACAAAAAACTAATAAAACAATCATTAGTGTTGTATTCTACAGTATCACACTTCAATACAATCACCAATAAGGACAATATAAAGTAGACATACATATTCATCTATAGTGATCACTCATTGTTGTCCTATCTTAAGCTGTTACTTAGGATGAGCTTTATGTTCGGGTCGAACATGAGTTCCACTCGAACATTGGCTGTTCGAGTGTTCGTCGAAATACGTACATTATGGGGGTTTCACTAATTAGAGCGGCGCGTCACGCCCTATAATGCACTGCAACATTGCAGTGCATTTTCTTAGTATTCTTTAATCGAACGCTTGTAGTTGAATGTACTCCCCTTGTGGGATTCAATCTTTGCCCGCCTGGATAGGCCTCTCCCACTTGCCTAGCAGTCAGTACGTAGCACAGACAAAAGTCTCTGCCACAGACTTGTTTGAAATAAAACCTGTATGATCCTCTGCCACAGGATGTAATGGTTTGTGATGAATATCAGACACAGCACTTGAACCTTTAATCCAACCCGGCAGTACTATGCAGTAAGATTACTTCAGGATATGTCCTCCAACTGAGTCAGCCAGCCCCTCTCCAGACCAGCACTCTGCATGATCCTTCCATGATGGGTCCTCCCCTGGGATCTTCTCAGTTGTCCAGCTTCTTCACTCAGGATAGACAGCCCAGGACCATTCCTCTGCCGCTGTGGTAGGCCCCAGACAGGCTTCTGGGCCCACCCACACGCCACAGCGATGTGGGCCTCCGGGAACGGAGGACCACGAGGTGGTATTCCTAATGCATACCTGTCGGCCAGGAGGGCCAGCAGGTGGATGAAAATGAACCCCTAAACATGCTGTCTGTCCCATAAATACCCTCTCCCAGAATGCAACTCGGAGGACCACCTCCACCGAGTTGTCTCCGGGACAGAGGAGCACTCATACGCTTGGACACATTGCCTTTCCAACACTGGCCCATGGTGACAACGACACCCACCGGCGCAGTGTGAAACTACCTGCAACTCAGCCAAGCTGGAACAGAGGCAAATTTAACTTCACCTAACAAGCAACCCACTAAATTTACCTATCAGCAGTAGATTAAAAATCTACCAGCTCTACATACTGCCCCCACTACAATAGACGTTGTCCTCAACGTCTGTCAAAAATAACTCCCAAGCCTGAGAGTAGGTATTTGAGCTTAAAACTTGGATTAAAGCAAAGAAGAAAGGAAGATAGTAGAAAGACATTACAATTTTAACATTTTCTTTTCCAATATGTTCACATCCGTAAACAAAACCACATTAAGACTGTTGCAACCCCACTATCTAGCTAGCTGAAAAGCCTAACAGCTTGATAGGAGGTCCACTTGCTCCGGAAAAGAAACAACGTTAAACACACACACAGGATATATACAGTTTAGCAGCAAAGTCTCATTTCTAAAGAAAAATGAAACTCTCTTCCCATAATCTTTCTTACATTCCCCTTTAAGGAACCAACTAAAATAACTTTAGGAGTCCATCCCTATATATATTTAGGTATGTCATATCTTTTAAACAAAGAAAGTCCAGCTAGCAAAACCAGGCCTTGAATTTAGAAACACTGAGATGAACATCAAATCTTGATCACGAAGGTCTCTAAACACTAACACTGTCTATCTACATACTCCACAGTTCTTTATCCATAATCGCCAGTAAAACCGAGGATCTGGCAATGTCAGGTTCTTTCCCAGTTTATCCACTGTAGTAATGAAATACACAACGTCATCCTTTCCGGGTCTGCAAATGACCACTTTGTCAGCATGAATGTGCCGACCATAGTTCCAGTGTAGGAAACATCCACTGAAACGTTCATCCATAGCGACAGAATATCCAGTTTTCCGGAAAGGCTTAGGCACTGACAAATAGTCCCAAACAGCTTCATTGTACCAAAGCTCCCGGTTAGCTTCAATCTCTTGCATAATGCCCCGAGTAACATAGGGGAACTCCAGACCATATTCCATGGCCACACACTTGTTAAGCATTCTCTGCAAACCTGCAAGTTTAGGCAACGATCTATTTTTCCCCAAACCAGGGGGCACACAAGAGCCCAATGACTTGTTCACCATAGACCCGACGGGTGTTGGAAACAAAGTAGTGACTTTAGGCAATGTCTCCTTGATAGTACTGTGTGGCTCCACACAAGGCGACGTTCTCCCAGAATCTAGGGCTGTCCATTCTGAGAAAGTCAAGGCAGAAGCAACATCTTCACCCTGAGCCCATAACAGTTCCTGTGACATTGTCTCAAATAAATCATCATCACCGGAGGGATCCGACATGGAGTCTATCTCCAAATCTCTCAACTCTTCTGCTGGCAAGTATTTACACAAAGTCCCAGATACATTCCCCTCTGATCTCTCACCCGTTCCTGACGTGGACTTCTCCGGTTCGGGCAGTCTCTGGGGTAGGCCTCGACCACGGCCGCGGGAAGCCTTTACGTATCCCACCTTCCTCTGGACAGGTACAACGGGGATAGGCGTAGTGGACGCGGAAATCAAAGCAATGTCCGCTGATGAGTTAGTTACCGCAGTATCTCTCTCAGGAACACTTTCGGTGACAACAGGCGAAATCACGGCCTGACGTTCTTTTTCAACAGTAGCAGCAGCTTCCATTGTGGCAATACCTGTAGCCCAGTCCATACGATAAGCACAGGGCGACATGGTAGGTTGCTCCACCACAAACAAATATTCTCCACATTTCGAGCAGCGAACAAATGGACGGAGATGTACGGCCAGTCCTTCACACTTGTAGCAAAGCATGCCCAGCCCTTCAATATCTCCGACTGTATAAAGAACAAACCTCCCCTGCGGTTTCAGATGAATACCAGTATCCGTAAGCAGGGTTCTGGTCAGCATAGCACCCGCAGCGGTGCTTGTAGGGAACATCTTGGGTCCCACAGTTGGTTGCATCACCGAAAAAGACATGGCCACACTCTGATCTTTTCAGCACGATCACGAGGCCTCTCTTCTTCTCTGGCGCCAACACACACGTCCCACGCGGTATCAAGTAGGCTAGGCTCCTCCCACTTGTTCCTCTGATCACGTAGCTCCCAGACTTTCACTGGCGCCCGCCGCCTACGCAGTCAGAAATAAAGGCCTGCATCTTTAACCCCTTCTTCTCCTGAGAAATTGACAAAGTCCAGCTTTCACCGTAAACTCCCGGTGAAAAACTCCTCTAGGTTGCAGGAAGTTGATGGCCAACAAATCCCCAATGCCCCCACATGTAGCAATTACTCTCAGTGGAGCTGCTGGTTAAAAGCGGGCTGTTACCATCACTCTCGCCACCTCTGTTTCACTGGCAGCAGGTCTAGGGTCCCGTTGAGTTTACCTCCAGACAATGTAAGCACCAAACACTTGAGTATCTTTTCCAATGCTTTATTGAACAGGGAATAAAGGCAGTAGCAGGAAAGAGGCAGAAGGTAAGTTGCAGGGAAGCTCAAATACCTTTTATTAGTATTTTTTAATCGAACGCTTGTAGTTAAATGTAGTCCTCTTGTGGGATTCAATCTTTGCCCGCCTGGATAGGCCCCTCTCACTTGCCTAGCAGCCAGTACGTAGCACGAACAAAAGTCTCTGCCACAGACTTGTTTGGAATAAAACCCGTACGATCCTCTGCCACAGGATGTAATGGTTTGTGATGAATAGCAGACACAGCACTTGAACCTTTAAGCCAACCCGGCAGTACTATGCAGTAAGATTACTTCAGGATACGTCCTCCAACTGAGTCACTAGGCCTCTCTCCAGACCAGCACTCTGCATGATCCTTCCATGATGGGTCCTCCCCTAGTATCTTTTTAGTTGTCCAGCTTCTTCACTCGGGATAGACAGCCCAGGACCATTCCTCTGCCGCTGTGGTAGGCCCCAGACAGGCTTCTGGGTCCACCCACACGCCGCAGCGACGTGGGCCTCCGGAACGGAAGACCACGAGGTGGTATTCCTAATGCATACCTGTAGGCCAGGAGGGCCAGCAGGTGGATGAAAACAAACCCAAAACATGGCATCTGTCTCTTAAATACCCTCTCCCAGAATGCAACTCGGAAGACCACCTCCACTGAGTTGTCTCCGGGACAGAGGAGCACTCATACGCTTCGACACGTTGCCTTTCCAACACTGGCCCATGGTGACAACGACACCCACCGGCGCAGTGTGAAACTACGGGCTGAAACTGCGGGCTGTTACCATCACCTTCGTTACCTCAATTTCACCAGAACCGGGTCTAGGGTCCCGTTGAGTTTGATACCAGACAATGTAGGCACCGGACACTTGAGTATCTTTTCCAATGCTTTAATAAACGTGATTAAAGGAAGTAGCAGGAAAGAGGTAGAAGAAGAGTTGCAGGGAAGTTCAAATACCTTTTCTTAGTGGATTATTAGAAATTGGAATCTTGTAGTCGGATGTATTCTCCTTTTAGAGTTGAATCTTTGCCCTCCTGGATAGGTTTCTCTCACTAACCTAGCAGCCAGTACGCAGCACGAACAAAAGTCTCTGCCACAGACTTGAATGGAACAGAAACCCGTACGATCCTCTGCCACAGGATGTAATGGTTTACGATGAATAGCAAACACAGCACTAGAACCTTTAAGCCGACCCGGCAGTACTATGTGGTAGGTTAACTTTAGGATGCGTCCTCCAACTGAGTCACAGGCCCCTCTCCAGACCAGCACTCTGCGTGATCCTTCCATGACGGGTCCTCCCCTGGGATCTTCTCAGTTGTCCAGCTTCTTCCCGTAGGACAGACAGCCCAGGACCATTCCCTTGCCGCTGTGGTAGGCCCCAGACAGGCTTCTGGGCCCACCCACACGCTGCCTCGTGGTCCTCCCGGTCGGAGGACCACGAGGTAATACTCCTAGCACATACCTGTCGGCCAGGAGGGCCAGCAGGTGGAACGAAAGAACCCCTAAAACATGGCATCTGTCCCATAAATACCCTCTCCCAGAATGCAACTCGGAGGACCACCTCCACTGAGTTATCTCCGGGACAGAGGGGCACTCATACACTTCAACGTGTTGCCTTTCCAACACCGGCCCATAGTGACAACGACACCCACAGGCACAGTGTGTAACTACATGCAACTCAGCTGAGCTGGAACAGAGGTAAATCTGACTATGTATGAACAGATAACCCACTAAATTTACCTATCAGCAGTAGATTAAAAATCTACCAGCACTATATACTCCCCCCCACTACAATAGACGTTGTCCTCAACGTCTGTCAAAATAACTCCCAAGCCTGAGAGTAGGTATTTGCACTTAAAAAAACTTGGATGAAGAGGAAGAAAAGACAGTATAGAAATATTACAGTTTTAACATTTATAGAACAACATATTCACATCCGTGAAAGAAATCACATTTAGAACTGTTACAAGCCCCACTATCTATCTAGCTGAAAAGCCTAACAGCTTGATAGGAGATCCAGTTGTTCCTGACAAAAAAAAACAAAGTTAGACACACGCTAAATATGTACAATGTCCTCACTAAACAGTTTAGGAGCAAAGCCTCATTCCAAAAGAAGAATGACACTCACTTCCCGTAGATTGTCCTTTTAATAGAAACAAACTAGAGTAACTTGAAAAGTCCATGCCTATCTTTGAAGAAAATCCAGCTAGCAAAGAGTCTTTGGATTTGGAAACGCTGGGATGAATATCACTTCTTGACCACGAAGATCTCTATATACTGACACTCTCTAACTATATACCCCAAAGTTCTTTTTCATAATCACCAATAAAACCGAGGATCTGGCAATGTCAGTTTCTTTCCCAGTTTATCCATGTAGTGATAAAGTACACAACATCATCTATTCCAGGTCTGCAAATGACCACTTTGTCAGCATAGATGTGCCAACCATAGTTCCAATGTAGGAAACATCCACTGAAACGTTCATCAATGGCAACAGAATACCCAATTCTCCTTAAAGGTTTTGGCACAGACAAATAGTCCCAAACAGTCCCAAACAGCTTAATTTCCTTAGCGACATAGGGAAATTCCAGACCATATTCTGTGGCAACTCATTTAGTGAGCATTCTCTGCAAATGGACAAGTTTAGGCAAAGGTCTATTTTTTTCCAAAGCAGGAGGCACACAAGAGTTTGGTGATTTACTCACCATGGACCCGACGGGTGTCGGAAGCAAACTAGCAACTTTAGACAATGTCTCTTTGGTAGTACTGTGCGGCTCCACACAAGGTGATGTCTTCCCAGAATCTAGGGATGTCCACTCTGAGAAAGTTAAGGCAGAAGCAACATCTTCGCCCTGGGCCCACAATAGTTCCTGTGATATTGTCTCAAACAAACCATCATCACCGGAGAGATCCGACATGGAATCTATCTCCGAGTCTCTCAACTCTTCTGCTGGCAAATATTTACAAAGAGTCCCAGATACGTTCCCCTTTGACCTCTCACCCTTTCCTGACGTGGACTTCTCCGGATCCATATGTTTCTCCGGCTCCAGTAGTCTCTGGGGTAGGCCTCGACCAGGGCCGCGGGAAGCCTTCACATATCCCACCTTCCTCTGGACAGGTGCAACGGGGATAGGTGTAGTAGACATGGAAATCAAGGAAATGTCCACTGATGAATCGGTAACAGCGACATCTTCCTCGGAAGCACTCACGGTATCAGGCGAGATCACGGCCTGTTGCTCTCCAGCAGCGATGGCAGTAGTTTCCACTGTGGCAATTCTTGTAGCCCAATTCACACGATAAGCACGGGGCAACATGGTAGGTTGCTCCACTGTGAACAAATATTCTCTGCACTGCAAACATCGGACAAATGGACGGAGATGTATGGCCAGTCCTTCACAGTTATGGCAAAGCATGCCCAGCCCTTCAATATCTCCAACTGTGTATAGCACAAACCGCCCCTGCAGCTTCAAACGAATGCCGGTATCCGTCAGCAGGGTTCCGGTCAGCATAGCACCCGCAGCGGTACTCGTAGGGAACATCTTAGGTCCCATAATTGGCGGTACCAACGGAAAAGAAGACATGGCTGCACTCTGAACTTCTCAGCAAGATCACGAGGCTTCTATTCTCCTCTGGCGCCAAACACACACACATGGGTCCCATGCGGTAACAAGCAGGTTAGGCTCCTCCCACTTGTTCCTCTAAACACGTAGCTCCCGGGCTTTTACTTCTCACCCGCAGCCTACGCAGTCAGAAATAAAGTCCTGCAATTTAACCCCTTCTTCTCCTGGAAAAATAATTCTGCGCTGCACAAACAAAGAAACAAGAGCAGCTAACACAACCAGCAAGGTGTAAAGATGAAAAGATGATAAAATAAGTGTAGCGCTATAAAATGTCCAATACGAAGGCCGTTAGGCCAATTAGTTCCAAAAATATATAATGAGGAAGAGTCAACCATACATATGTCAATAGGTGGTCTTCAAAAAATGTTTCCAAAACAAGAACATCTGACATCCAGAATGAAGACAGACACACTCCCACCGAGAGATGAAAAGGCTTACCGGATAAGGTGGACCCAAAGGGGCATACGCCAGGTTGGGTCGGCTAAGGCTTGGGTGGTGAGTGGCTGTACGTGGCCCGGAGAGATGGTGTTTGTGAATGGTCCCACAAGTTACTGTATCCCTCTGAGTGGTGCCCGAATCTTGAGGGGTGTGGATGGTCCCACGGATGTGGATGGTCCCACGAGTCACGGAGGAATGGAGTATGTGGAACGACCAACCAGTTGTTGTATTCCTCAAGGCGATATTTTATAAGCCCAAAGTTGATGGTGACAGATAAGGAAAGAAAAGGAATGGCCACATAGTGTGAATCCGTAAAGAGAAAATTTATTAAAAAGAAGATATACACTCACATGTAGATCCGTATAAAAACAGCGCTGTAAAGACGTGGAGACAATGGGGTCCTATCCGACGCATTTCGTCTTCATAGACGTCGTCTGGGGGGTTCCCCCCACTGTAGCCACCAAGATATATATAGGGAGTACATCAATAATCATGGGAATCAACTCCACAAGTGAAAACAAATCACTTCCGGTATCGGCCAAGATGGCCGCCCGGCGTGCGTTCCACGCCTCACATTAGTATTCATATGAGCGCCGGAAGTGAAAAAATAACATGGCTGGACATATATTAAACAAATGATGGCCTCACATTGGGCCAAAAAGTGTAGTGTGCAGTGTGTGAAAATGTGGTATAGTAAGTGAAAATGTAAAACCGTTCGATTCTGAGCCAGTGTGGCAGTATGCGCGCGCATCAAGGTACTACATACGGTGCCACGCATGCGCAATATGCGCAATGCTAGGCGAAGGGCGTGAAGTCTGACGTGACTAGGTGACGCTGGTGAGGGGGAGTACCTCCTGAAGGAACTTACGTCAGCCCCTAACAGCAGGGCCGCACATGCGCAATGTGTGCAAACATAGTGAGAGAGATTAGAGATGCTGGATAGGAGGAACTCCGTAAAGGAGGACGTGACGACAACACCAGACAGCGAAAAGTGACTGGGTGGTGCTAGTAAGTGAGGGAAATACCGACGTCAGCCCTAAACAGCAGGGCATAAAGTATAGTGCGCATGCGTAGTGGAAAAATGTGAAGTGTCAGAATATAGGGATGAGGGCAGACCAATGCTGAGAAGTGAAAGGCATCACTGCCCAGCCCCCTCATGTACAACACCCGGGGTTGCTAATAACCCGGAAGAGCATATGGTGGCCCCCAATCGCAAAAATTGAAAAAATGTGTGTGCACATGAAAAGTAAATGCACATATTGAAAGTGTGAAAATGTAGTAAGTAAATCACTGACATGTTCTCAAAAAGGCAACAATGAATTGTGGGGAAAAAAGGCATATACTAATGCTGAATTAAAACCACAAATAAATGTGCAATAGTGGAGTGGACTCACATGAAGGTATGCCTGAAATATTCACCACATATGCACATACAATAATAACAATACATTCGTAGACAAAATAAAAGTGAATATAAAATCATGGAGCGAACTCCCATGGAGATGTGCAAAAAATATGCAAAAAATATTCCCTATATACAGTAAATGTATTCATGGGTACAATAAATGTATGCATGTAGAATATACCCACAAACACGTAAATGCAAATAAAATAAGAAACTTAGATGGTAAACAGGAGAGAGATCACCACATAGAGGTAGGTGTCAAGCCCTATTTATAAAGGCATTAACATCTAGCTCTACATTAATACCTAATGGAAAAAGTGTGCGGAGCTCATGAATCCAGAAGGTCTCCAAACGAAATACACCCCTGGTCATGGCTCCTCCCCTCCAAGGAGGGACATATCTGTCTATCACGACAAATTGTGTCCCCACCATAACACGATTGTGGTGTAGCTTGTAGTGTCGGGGGACTGTGTGTTTAGTATCTCCGTTTTTGATGAGAGCAATATGTTCCGCTACTCTTATGGCGAAAGAGCGAATAGTGCAGTCTACATATTGTTTTCCACAGTGACATGTAATTAGGTATACAATGTAGCTGGTGGTACAAGTACAGAACTGTGTAATGGGATACCATTTCTGGGTGACCGATGAGGTAAACGGCACGGTTTTCCTTCCTATGCCCGAATTATATTGACACACAATACATTTTCTACATGAGTAGAATCCTTCCATTTCGTGGAAGAGAGGTTGGCGTATGGGGGGATTAATGATGTTAGGGGCGATCTTACTTTGTAGAGTGGGGGCTCCCCTAAAGATGACCTTTGCCTTGTCAGGCAACACTGTGCCCAAAACTCGGGCATTCTTAAGGATATCCCAGTGCTTGGAAAGGATGGCTTTGACGTGCCTGTATTGATTGAAAAAAGCAGTCAATAGGGACCCCTTGAAGATCTCACTCTGTTCTTTTTTGGGCCTTTGAAACTCACGGTCTATAAGTTGGAGATCATAATTCTTGTCTACAAACTTAGCCTTCAAAAGTGCGGATTGTGCTTTAAAGACATCAGTATTGGAGCAATTTCTTCGTAATCTGAGAAATTGACTTCGTGGCACGGAATCCAGCCAAGACCGGTGATGACAGCTGTCTGGTGGTATGAAGCTATTCCGGTCTGTAGTTTTAAAGTGGGTCTGGAGCTGGAAACTGCCATTACAGATCTCAATATCTAGATCTAAGAAATTGATTTTATGTTTGGCCGTATAAGTTAGGGAGATGCCACGGTCGTTATCATTCAGATGTTCAAAAAATGAATCAAGCGATTCAGCACTCCCCTTCCATAGGAGGAGGATGTCGTCAATATACCGTGCCCACATGGTAAGGGAAGGGTCCCTATTGGTATAGACGACATCCTCCTCCCACTTCGCCATAAATAAGTTGGCGAGGCTAGGGGCAAATTTGGCGCCCATAGCCACACCACGCAATTGAAGATAGTATTGCTGGTCAAACCAGAAATAACTTCGCTTAGTGGCGAACTCCAATAGTTCCATAATGAAGGAACACTGGAAAGGAGCAATGTTAGGTTCCTTTTCCAGAAAGTACCGGACAGCTTCCAAACCTTTGTCTTGGGGTATACATGTATACAGAGAAGCCACATCAGCAGTGGCAATGATGTGGTTCCCTTGTAGCTCTAGACTTTCCAACATACGTATAGTGGCCCCCGTGTCCTTTAGATAGGAGGGCATACGCCTCACCAGGGGCTGCAGATAAAAATCGATATACCGGCCTATACGTGAGGTGACAGAGTCTATCCCACTCATGATAGGCCGGCCAGGGGGTTGCACTGGACTCTTGTGCACCTTAGGCAAATAATATATAGTTGGAACCCTGGGTGCCAAGGGTACCAAAAAATCTCTCTACTTTTTATTTAAAATTTTGTGGTCATAACCCTTCTTTACGATAGCAGACAACTCTCTTTTAAACACAGTAGTGGGATTGTTAGACATTATTTTGTATGTATCTGGTTCATTAAGAATCCTATACATCTCAGATATATAGTCCTTCTTGTCCAGAACCACAATACCGCCACCCTTATCCGCCGGGCGGATAACAAGGTCTTTTTGTAGACACAAAGACCTCAGACCTGTATTAGACAGGGAGTGGCGGTATGTACGCTTATCCGGAAGTTCCGATAAATCTTTAAGGACTAAGTCCCTGAATATACTGATGGCTGGTGCCATGGGGACGGGTGGGGTAAACAATGAAGGATTGGACAGGCCAGAATGGACGGTCCCAGATGTGGCGCTGCTCTCATTTCTTACAGGATTGGAAATGAGGTAGCGCTGAATGTGCAACTTTCGTACATATTTATGAATATCAATGAAAGTGCCAAACCTATCAAGCTTCTTTGGGGGGGCAAATTTAAGTCCCTTGTCGAGTACAGAAAGTTGCTCAGTGGTGAGTGGCTTGGCACTAAAATTGAAAACACCTTGGCCCCTAAGTTCTCCTTCTTTTTCCTCCTCTGAATTCTCCAGCCTCCCCTTGCACCTTTCTTAGGTCGGAGACCCTTTTTCTTGGTCTTTGGTCCTCGTGAAAAACCTGTCCATTACGTGGGTTAGTACTAGGTGGGTAATAAGCATGAGAAGACTGTTCACGTCTGAACCCAGAGTCGTATCTATAATCATCTCTGTATTCGTCATCCCATGTATCCCTAAGGGGTAAAAACCTATTTTGAGTGGTCAGGGGGGGTTGTTCATAATGATGGGGATTCTGGTAGTGGGTATCAGCATAGACCCCCTGTTGGGATAAGGGAGCATCCCGTTGTCCTGAATAAAATTCAGAGGGATGTCTCCCACGGCCTCGTTGACCCCTTCCACCACGTTTCCCTCTAGTGTGACCCCTACCCCTCTGATTGCCCTGGGGAGTGTGGGGGTTGTGATAGTATGTTCTGAAACGTGAAGGGGATTCATATCTTAAGTCATCTCTCCTTATTATATCAACAGGAGTACCTGAAGGTTGTACTTCTGTGTCAACTGTTCTAGACAACGAGATACTAGGAGGACAAGCCATAGGGGGTGCAGAGGTGGTAACACCAGGATTTGCGGTGTACAGTTTCTGCCAACCAAATACATTTCCTGTTCTATAATCCCCCATATCCCTAGAGTACTTTTTTTGTTTTTTATTTTTCTGTTCTTTATCTTCCTTCTCCAGATGTTTCTGTAAATTGGAAGAAAGAACAGAATACTCAGGGGAATTTTTATGAGTTGAAAGTTTATCTTTAATCTCCTTGATCTCACTATCCAACATGGATAGTTTTTGGCGTTTCTTGGTAATGAGGATACCAAAGAGATTAATTCCTGCCTCATTAAAGTATTTGTACCAAGAGTCTATATCAGGTTCCCCTTGTGGTGGGTGTACATCCCACCTGCGGCTTCTAGGAACAATATGGTCAGAGACATACTGTTCCAGGAACACCACGTCCCACTGTAAATGGAGTTCAGAGGGCATGATGTTCTTAAACCTCAAAAATAAACCATCTAGTTCGGTGTCATTACCAGTGACTACGAAGACTCCATCCGTGTTAACGGTCCGAGAGGTCCTGTAGTCAAAGATATCCATATTGCTATGGACTGGGATGGGCTGCAGCAGAATGTGATATCAAAACACAAAAGAGGATGTATACAAAATAATTCTGCGCTGCACGAACAAAGAAACAAGAGCAGCTAACACAACCAGCAAGGTGTAAAGATAAAGGTGTAAAGTTGATTCCCATGATTATTGATGTACTCCCTATATATATCTTGGTGGCTACAGTGGGGGGAACCCCCCAGACGACGTCTATGAAGACGAAACGCGTCAGTAGGACCCCACTGTCGCCACGTCTTTACAGCGCTGTTTTTATACGGATCTACATGTGAGTGTATATCTTCTTTTTAATAAATGTTCTCTTTACAGATTCACACTATGTGGCCATTCCTTTCCTTATCTGTCACCATCAACTTTGGGCTTAAAAAAAAAAAAATATCGCCTTGAGGAATACAACAACTGGTTGGTCGTTCCACATACTCCATTCCTCTGTGACTCTTGGGACCATCCACATCCGTGGGACCATCCACACCCCTCAAGATTCGGGCACCACTCAGAGGGATACAGTAACGTGGGACCATTCACAAACACCATCTCTCCGGGTCACGTACAGCCACTCACCACCCAAGCCTTAGCCGACCCAACCCGGCGTATGCCCCTTTGGGTCCACCTTATCCGGTAAGCCTTTTCATCTCTCGGTGGGAGTGTGTCTGTCTTCATTCTGGATGTCAGATGTTCTTGTTTTGAAAAAATTTTTTGAAGACCACCTATTGTCATATGTATGGTTGACTCTTCCTCATTATATATTTTTGGAACTAATTGGCCTAACGGCCTTCGTATTGGACATTTTATAGCGCTACACTTATTTTATCATCTTTTCAATGTAGGCACGGGACACTTGAGTATCTTTTCCAATGCTTTAATAAACGTGATTAAAGAAAGTAGCAGGAAAGGGGTAGAAGAAGAGTTGCAGGGAAGTTCAAATACCTTTTCTTAGTGGATTATTAGAAATTGGAATCTTGTAGTCGGATGTATTCTCCTTTTAGAGTTGAATCTTTGCCCGCCTGGATAGGTTTCTCTCACTAACCTAGCAGCCAGTACGCAGCACGAACAAAAGTCTCTGCCACAGACTTGAATGGAACAGAAACCCGTAGATCCTCTGCCACAGGATGTAATGGTTTACGATGAATAGCAAACACAGCACTAGAACCTTTAAGCCGACCCGGCAGTACTATGTAATGGTTTATGATGAATAGCAAACACAGCACTAGAACCTTTAAGCCGACCCGGTAGTACTATGTAGGTAGGTTAACTTTAGGATGCGTCCTCCAACTGAGTCACAGGCCCCTCTCCAGACCAGCACTCTGCATGATCCTTCCATGACGGGTCCACCCCTGAGATCTTCTCAGTTGTCCAGCTTCTTCCCGTAGGACAGACAGCCCAGGACCATTCCCTTGCTGCTGTGGTAGGCCCCAGACAGGCTTCTGGGCTCACCCACACTCTGCAGCAACGTGGGCCTCCCTGGTCGGAGGACCACAAGGTAGTACTCCTAGCACATACCTGTCGGCCAGGAGGACCAGCAGGTGGAACGAAAGAACCCCTAAAACATGGCATCTGTCCCATAAATACCCTCTCCAAGAATGAAACTCGGAGGACCACCTCCACCGAGTTATCTCCGGGACAGAGGGGCACTCATACACTTCAACGTGTTGCCTTTCCAACACCGGCCCATAGTGACAACGACACCCACAGGCACAGTGTGAAACTACATGCAACTCAGCTGAGCTGGAACAGAGGCAAATCTGACTATGTATGAACAGATAACCCACTAAATTTACCTATCAGCAGTAGATTAAAAATCTACCAGTGCTACATATATATATATATATATATATATATATATATATATATATATATATATATATATATACTGTATATCCATTGTATCCAGTTTAACTAGATCTGACTGCAGTCAGTTCCTGGTGTACTGTTTCTAATATACTTCAGGCAGGCAGGTGATTCACCTAGCTGCAGTGCATTTAATATATATATACAGTCAGTCTCGTGTGTGTGTATATATATATATATATATATTTATATATATATATATATATATATATATATATATATATAGATCTATATATAGATCTATATATATATATATATATATATATATATATATAGATCTATATATATATATATATATAGATCTATATATATATATATATATATATATATATATATATATATATATATATATATATACACACACACGAGACTGACTGTATATATATATTAAATGCATATATATATATATATATAGATCTATATATCTAGATCTATATATCTATATAGATCTAGATATATAGATCTATATATCTAGATCTATATATCTAGATCTATATAGATATATCTATATATATAGATATATATATCCACTGTATCCAGTGTAGCTAGATCTCACTGCAGGCTGTTCCTGGTGTACTTTTTCTAATATACTGTCAGGCAGGCAGGTGATTCAGTGATCTGCAGTGCATTAAATATATATACAGTCTCCTACATATATATATCCGCTGCATTCCAGTCTAGCCAAGACTATATCTGACTGCAGGCCATTCCTGGTGTACGTTTTCAAATACACTTGCAGGCAGGCAGGCAGGTGATTCAGTGATCTGCAGTGCATTAAATATATATACAGTCTCCTACATATATATATCCGCTGCATTCCAGTCTAGCCAAGCCTATATCTGACTGCAGGCCATTCCTGGTGTACGTTTTCAAATACAGTTGCAGGCAGGCAGGCAGGTGATTCAGTGATCTGCAGTGCATTAAATATATATATACAGTTTCCTACATATATATATCCACTGCATTCTAGTCTAGCCAAGCCTATATCTGACTGCAGGCCATTCCTGGTGTACTTTTTCTAGTAAACTTCAGGCGGTGTTTTGCTAATAAAATTTTACAGCATGTCTAGAAGGCCACCAAGGAGAGGCAGACGCTCACAGGCCACTAAAATAAGGCAAGCAGGCTCAGTGTCTACAGCCAACAGTGCTGGTCGTGGACATGGTGCATCCTCAGCACGTGGCTGTGGGGCACGCTTGACCTTTTTTTCGGCAGCTGGCCGTGTTGATCCATAACATGCAGAAGAGTTGGTAGAGTGGATAACTAAGCTGTCCTCATCCTCCTCATCCTCTGTCACCCAGGCTTAGAGTAGTTTGCCTGCCAATGCAGCTGCCAAATCGGCCTATTCCATCGGCTCAATGTCATCAGTCACTCCTTCCCTAGCCCCACCATCATGCATGGAGGATTCCCCCGAACTGTTGGACCACAGTCTCGGGTACATGCTGTAGGAGGATGCACAGCGTTTTGAAGGCTCCGTTGATGGTATCCAGGTTGAGGAAGGCAGTAACGTAAGCTCAGAGAGAGGGAGTGCCCAAGAAGGACAAGAAATTGGCAGTCCTGTTCCCCCCAGCTGCAGTATACTGCCAGGTTTGCTCCTGTGACGAGGAGGGAGGGTATGATGAGGTCACTGACTCTAGGTGGGTTCCTGATAGAAGAGAGGAGGAGGAGGCACATCTCCAACGAGGCAGGATGCCCTCCAGGGGCCAGCTTAAGGGCAGCCACCTGACTGCATCACACCGCAGAGCTCCGCATGTGCAGGGCGCTGCTGACTCCCCGCGTATTTTGAAAGGTTCTTTGGTATGGGCTTTTTTTGATAGGTGTGCAGCAGATCACACCAGTGCTGTTTGCAACATATGTCTGAAGTGTATCAAGAGTAACCAAAACAGCAGCACCACATGCTTGACCAGACATATGACGACCTCCCATGCAGTCCGTTGGCAATAGTACTTAAAAGACCCACACCAAAGGCGGACCTCTCCTTGTTAGTCATCAGCTGGGATCTCCAACCCCACTATACCTTCAGTCCTCTCAGAAATCTGCACTGAGAGGAATGAAGGTGTAGAATTAGGTGTGCCAAGTACTTGCGGGCAATCTGCTATCGCTACACCAACATCCGATTGTAGCAGGCAAATTTCCCTATCCCAGTTGCTAAACCGTTGAAAGAAATTTGGTCCCAGCCATCCACATGCTCAGCGGCTGAATGCTAGCTTGGCTAAATTGCTAGCACTCCAACTGCTGCCTTTTCAGCTGGTAGACTCTGCCCCCTTTTGTGAATTTGTAGAATGTGCGGTACATCAGTGACAGGTTCCCAAACACCATTTCCTTTCACGGAAGGCCATTCCGGATCTCTACCGGCATGTGGAAGGCAATGTCTTGGCCTCGTTGGACAGGGCGGTCAGCGGTAAGGTGCATATTACCGATGCTCCAGCAGGCATGGACAGGGACGTTACCTTTCTGTCATGGAGCACTGGGTAACTCTGCTGGCAGCTGGGAACGATGCAGGAGAGGGTGCAGTATTGTTGGAGCTTGTTCCACCACCACACCTCCAAAATGCTAGTAGTGGTGATTCTGCCACACCTCCCTCCTCCACCCCCTCCTCTTCTTCTTCCTCTATGGCCTCTTCCTCTGCAGATTTCTCCTCGGAACCAGTGGTGCTCCGTAGGCGTTCAAGGGGCTACGCAAGCACTCAGGCAAAAAGATGCCGTGCGGTGCTTGAGTTGGTCTGCTTTGGGGACAGGAGCCACACTGGGGCAGAGATTCTGTCAGCTCTGCAGGGGCAGACTCAGAGGTGGTTGACGCCATGCCAGCTTCAGCCAGGAATGGTGATTTGCGACAATGGCACCAACCTCCTCTCCGCCCTCTGACAGGGACACTTGACCCATGTTCCCTGTTTAGCTCACATCCTTAATTTGGTGGTGACCTTGAAAAGGAATGCAACCTGCCCAAGAACCGCCTCATTTCTGACATGCCCACCAGGTGGAACTCAACATTGGCAATGCTGCAGCGGCTGCACACACATCAGAGGGCCATCAATGAGTACCTGTGTGAGTATGGCACCAGGACAGGGTCAGGGGAGCTTGGCTTTTTTTCACCACGCCAGTGGCTACTGATCAAGGATGCATGCACTATCATCATTTGAGGAGGCCACGAGGATGGTGAGCAGTGACAGTGCATGCATCAGTGATACTATCCCTCTTGTCTTCCTGTTGGAGCACACGCTTCATGGAATAATTGACAGGGCACTTGAGGCAGAACAGAGGGAGGAAGAGGAGGACTTCCTTACCTCTCAAGGCCCCCTTTATCCAGACAGTATTTCTTCAGGCCCACCGATCACACAGGAAGAGGAGGAGGAGGAGGAGGAGGATGAGGATTGTGTCAGCATGGAGGTGGAGCCTGGCACTCAGCATCAGCAGCAGTCTTCTGTTTCAGGGCACCACCACCAGTGCCTAAGGCCCAATTTTTCTGCCCCTGTTTAACAGGGGCATGTAATTACAATTTTTGCTGTAATATTTCGCAGTAGGGCTCGTTCTTGCGCTCAACTAGAGTATCTGTGAGGGGCTGCAGTGTTGTGGCACCACCACGAGTGCCTAAGGCCCAATTTTTCTGCCCCTGTTTAACAGGGGCATGTGATTACAATTTTTGCTGTAATATATCATAGCAGGGCTCATTCCTGCGCTAATTAGAGTATCTGTGAGGGGTTGTAGTGTTGTGGCACCACCACCAGTGCCTAAGGCCCAATTTTTCTGCCCCAGTTTAACAGGGGCATGTAATTACAATATTTGCTGTAATATTTCACAGCAGGGCCCGTTCCTGCGCTCAACAAGAGTATCTGTGAGGCTTTACAGTGTTGTGCCACCACCACTGCCTAAGGCCCAATTTTTCTGCCCCTGTTTAACAGGGGCATGTAATTACAGTATATGCTCTAATATTTCACAGCAGGGCTTGTTCCTGCGCTCAACAACAGAAACTGTGAGGGGTTACAGTACCAGCTTCACTGCCTAAGACCCAATTTTTCTGCCCCTATTTAACATGGGCGTGTAATTACAATTTTTGATCTAATATTTCACAGCAGGACCCGTTCCTGTGCCCACCAAGAGTAACTGTGAGGGCTTACAGTGTTGTGGCACCACCACCACACCACAGGCCCAATTTTTCTGCCCCTGTTTAAAAGGGGCATGTAATTACAATTCTTGATATAATATTTCACAGCAGGGCCCATTCCAGCGCCCACCAAGAGTAACTGTGAGGGCTTACAGTGTTCTGGTACCACCAACACCTAAGACCCAATTTTCTGCAGAGTATATAGGGCAGGCCGTATAGTATATACAGGCGGTCCCCTACTTTCAAACATCCGACTTACAAATGACCCCTACTTACAAACGGAGGAAGACAACAGGAAGTGAGAGGAAATCTACCCCTAGGAAGGAAAATTCTCTCTTGTAAGAGTTAATATGGGAAAAAGGTTTCCCCACTGATACTTTATCACTAATCCTTGTTTCCCTAATAACCCCAAATTTTCAAAATCCTATTGTCATTGGGACAGAAAATGAGGTGAAATCTTCTGAACAGGGGCACAGACAGCAAAACAAAAGTTACAGGGGTGATAACCCTTCTCTATGTTATCCAAAAAGCTTAAAAATTGATTTTTTGGCTGGAGCTACACTTACAAAATGTACCTGTTCCAAATTACAAACAGATTCAACTTAAGAACAAACCTACTGTACAGTCCCTGTCTTCTTTGTACCGCCTGTATACTGCTGTTCAGAGTATATAGGACCTGGGGGCCCCACGCCTTTTCTTTTTTTAATTTGGGTGCGGGGTTCCCCTTAATATCCATACAAGACCCAAAGGGCCTGGTAATGGGCTGGCCGTTTTTCTCAATAATTTTCATCCATATTGCCGGGACCCGACATTACATTACAGCCACAAGCAGTTTTAAATTACTTTTATTCCTTTAGAAATGTAATTTTGTGCAGGGACTGTTCTAAACATGGGAAACACGCGCCACTTTACAGGCATACTATAGTCACCCCCCAGGTATGATATTTAAAGGAATATTTCACTTTTATTTTTTCACTTTAAGTATTATTAACCACTTCCCTGCCCGGCCCATAGCAGATGACGGCCGGGCGGTGGTTCAGTTATCCTGACTGGGCGTCATATGACGTCCAGCAGGATAACATCGCGCCGCGTGCCCGTGGGGGCGCGCATCGCGGCGATCGGTGGATTGGTGTGTCAGTCTGACACACCGCTACACGGATCTTGGTAAAGAGCCTCCGGCAGAGGCTCTTTACCACATGATCAGCCGTGTCCAATCACAGCTGATCACGATGTCAATGGGAAGAGCCATTGATCGGCTCTTCCTCACTCGCGTCTGACAGACCTCAGATCACCACACTGGACCACCAGGGATCGCCACTAAGACCACCAGGAAAGGGGCAACATGTGGATGGCCAGGTATGTACCCCATGGCCATCCACATGTGCCCAATGTGCCCAATCAGTGCCCACAAATGGGCACTGATTGGCATCATTATATAGCACTGATGCCCAGCAATGCCACCCTTAGGGGCATCAGTGCCATCAATCAGTGTCATCAGTGCCACCCATCAGTGTCCAGTGCCACCTATCAGTGCCCATCAGTGCCCATCTGTGCCACCTATCAGTGCCACCCATAAGTACCCATCAGTGCCACCCATAAGTACCCATCAATGCCACCTACAAATGCCCATCAGTGCCACCTATGAGAGCCCATCGGTGCCACCTATGAGTGCCCATCGGTGCCGCATACCAGTGCCACCTATCAGTGACCATCAGTGCCACCTATCAGGGCCCATCAGTGCCGCCTATCAGTGCTCATCATCAGTGCCCGTCAGTGCAGCCATATCAGTGCCCGTCATTGAAGAAGAAAACATACTTATTTCCAAAAATTTTTAACAGAAACAAAGAAAAACTTGTTTTTTTTCAAAATTTTCGGTCTTTTTTTATTTGTTGCGCAAAAAATAAAAACCACAGAGGTGATCAAATACCACCAAAAGATAGCTCTATTTGTGGGAACAAAATGATAAAAAAATTGTTTGGGTACAGTGCAGCATGACCGCGCAATAGTCATTCAAATTGCGACAGCGCTGAAAGCTAAAAATTGGCCTGGGCGGGAAGGTGTCTAAGTGCCTGGTATTGAAGTGGTTAAAATCACTGCTCCTGAAAAAACGGCCGTTTTTAAAACTTTTTTTTGCATTGATACATGTCCCCTGGGGCAGGACCCGGGTCCCCAAACACTTTTTAGGACAATAACTTGCATATTAGCCTTTAAAATTCGCACTTTTGATTTTTCACGTTCAGGTCCCATAGACTTTAACGGTATTCGAATGTTCGCACAAACACGCATGTTTGCATGTTCTGCCTCGAATCGAACCAGGGGGTGTTCGGCTCATCCCTACTGTTACTCTTTGCTTGGTAATACATCTAACATGTTATACAGAACTTGTCTAGTCAACTATCTTGTTCAACTGACTGCCATTAGGAAAACAGTGTTTTATCAGTAGGGGGGAGCCTTCTCACTTTCCACGCCCAGTAGGCTGGAGTGGAGAACTAAAGATTTAAATAATTATAATATTCATGGCTACCTTTTAGGAATTTAAGGGATGTCGGCAACAATCAGATATTTTCTTTCTTTATTTTAAATAATCCTAAAGTTACATAGCAAAAACTAACAATTTCAACTAGGATTTTATTTCGACAACATAAACACTTCCTTTACCTTACAAAGTTTTTCACATCACCTACTTTTAAACCATACTAGTCAAAAACTAACAATTATCCTACATTTCACAAAGTCCCTCACACAGGACATGTCAATCTAAGGAGAAGTAAGGGGGGGGTCAAAAAGGGGGAAGCTGGAAACCTGTCTCTTCACATCTGTCCTCTCCTTTTTTACACAGATACACACAGGACATGCAAGGGAGGAGTCAATTCTCTCATACAAGCAGGCTGCTCATCTAACAAATACTTTCTCACACAGGATGACCCTCAAACATCCGTAGCAAAACGTATTTAACAAATCAGCCATACTTAACTTTACCTTTCTGTCTTAATTCAGGTAACATTGTCATTTTATATAGACAATACTACAACCCCTGGCAAAAATGATGGAATCCCCAGTCCCTGAGGATGTTCCTTCAGTTGTTTATTGTTGTAGAAAAAAAGCAGATCACAGACATGGCCAAAAACTAAAGGCATTTCAAATGGCAACTTTCTGGCTTTAATAAACACTAAAAGAAATCAAGAAAAATAATTGTGGTGGCCAGTAACAGTTATGCCGCGTACACACGGTCGGACTTTCCGGCATACTTGGTCCGGCGGACCAGAGTGTGCCGGACAATCCGCCCGTGTGTGGGCGGCGGCGGACTTTTCCGGCGGACTTCTTCCCAAAAGCCCGCCGGACCTAGATTTCAAACATGTTTGAAATCTTTCCGTCGGACTCAGTTTCGGGCGGAAAGTCCGCTCGTGTGTGTGCTGGTCCGACGGAAAGCCCGCTCGTGTGTAGGCTGGTCCGACAGACCAAATACGACACGAGGGGATGGTATTGCATCTCGCGCTCGCTGCAATAGGAAAAACAAATCTTCCTATTGCGGCGAGCGCGGGGCATACCAGGCCCTTAGGTCTGGTATGGATTATAAAGGGGAACCCCGCTACGCCGAAAAAACGGCGTGGGGTCCCCCTAAAATCCATACCAGACCCCGATCCGAGCACGCAGCCTGGCCGGTCAGGAAAGGGGGTGGGGACGAGCGAGCGCCCCCCCCCCCCTCCTGAACCGTACCAGGCCGCATGCCCTCAACATGGGGGGTGGGTGCTTTGGGGGAGGGGGGCGCCCTGCGCCCCCCCCCCCCAAAGCACCTTGTCCCCATGTTGATGAGGACAAGGGCCTCTTCCCGACAACCCTGGCCGTTGGTTGTCGGGGTCTGCGGGCGGGGGCTTATCGGAATCTGGGAGCCCCCTTTAATAAGGGGGCCCCCAGATCCCGGCCCCCCACCCTATGTAAATGAGTATGGGGTACATGGTACCCCTACCCATTTACCTAGGAAAAAAGTGTAAGTAATAAAACACACTACACAGGTTTTTAAAATATTTTATTAAACAGCTCCGGGGGGGGGATCTTCCTCCGGCTTCGGGGGTCTTCTTCCGGCTTCGGGGGTCCCTCCGCTTCATCTTCTCCCGGCGTCCGGTTGGTTCTTCTCCGCTCTCCGGCCTCTTCTCCCGGTGTCGCAGGTCTTCGGCCGGCCCCTCCGCTCTCTTCATGTAGCTCTATTGCGAGCGGAGGTCCGGACTTCTGGGCTTCTTGGCTTCTTGGCTTGGCTTGGCTTCTCTTCTCTTCCCCCAGATGTTGACACGACGCTCTCTCCGGCTGGACTGGTTTCTGAGGGCTGCGTTGTGACTTATATAGGCGGAGACCCCGCCCCCATATGATGTCACAGTCCCTGGGCATGCTGGGACTGTGACGTTTTAGGGGGCGTGGTCGGGGGGCGTGGTCGACCACGCCCCCTAAAACGTCACAGTCCCAGCATGCCCAGGGACTGTGACATCATATGGGGGCGGGGTCTCCGCCTATATAAGTCACAACGCAGCCCTCAGAAACCAGTCCAGCCGGAGAGAGCGTCGTGTCAACATCTGGGGGAAGAGAAGAGAAGCCAAGCCAAGCCAAGAAGCCAAGAAGCCAAGAAGCCCAGAAGTCCGGACCTCCGCTCGCAATAGAGCTACATGAAGAGAGCGGAGGGGCCGGCCGAAGACCTGCGACACCTGGAGAAGAGGCCGGAGAGCGGAGAAGAACCAACCGGACGCCGGGAGAAGATGAAGCGGAGGGACCCCCGAAGCCGGAAGAAGACCCCCGAAGCCGGAGGAAGATCCCCCCCCCGGAGCTGTTTAATAAAATATTTTAAAAACCTGTGTAGTGTGTTTTATTACTTACACTTTTTTCCTAGGTAAATGGGTAGGGGTACCATGTACCCCATACTCATTTACATAGGGTGGGGGGCCGGGATCTGGGGGCCCCCTTATTAAAGGGGGCTCCCAGATTCCGATAAGCCCCCGCCCGCAGACCCCGACAACCAACGGCCAGGGTTGTCGGGAAGAGGCCCTTGTCCTCATCAACATGGGGACAAGGTGCTTTGGGGGGGGGGGGCGCAGGGCGCCCCCCTCCCCCAAAGCACCCACCCCCCATGTTGAGGGCATGCGGCCTGGTACGGTTCAGGAGGGGGGGGGGCGCTCGCTCGTCCCCACCCCCTTTCCTGACCGGCCAGGCTGCGTGCTCGGATCGGGGTCTGGTATGGATTTTAGGGGGACCCCACGCCGTTTTTTCGGCGTAGCGGGGTTCCCCTTTATAATCCATACCAGACCTAAGGGCCTGGTATGCCCCGCGACTGGGCTCGCAAGGTGTCAATCTAGCCGATAAAAGCGGCAAGATTGACATCCTTTTCTAGTCCCGTCGCACCTGAGTCACGTTCAAAATGAACGGACTTGTCCGTGTGTGGGCAAGTCCGTTCATTCTGAAAGTCCGCCGGAACTCCGGCGAAAGTCCGTCGGAAAGACGGGCGGACTTAGCCCGCCGGAAAATCCCGGCGTGTGTGGGCAAGTCCGTTCGTTTTAAAGTCCGGCGCACCTGGCGGACAAAGTCCGTCGGAAAGTGTGCCGGACCAAGTAGGATAGAAAGTCCGCTCGTGTGTACGCGGCATTAGATTTATAGAACAAGCACAGGGAATAAATTATGGAATCACTCAACTCTGAGGAAAAAATTATGGAATCACCCTGTAAATTTTCATTACAAACACTAACACTTGCATCAGATTAAATCTGCTAGGTAAAGAGGGTAAATCATCACGCAGTGTTGCACAAGATGTTGGTTGTTCACGGTTGGCTGTGTCTAAAACATGGACCAAATACAAACAACATGGGAAGGTGGTTAAAGGCAAGCATACTGGTAGACCAAGGAAGACATCAAAGCGTCAAGACAGAAAACTTAAAGGAACTGGCTAGTATCAGTGCCAGATACACACAGGTTACATACGCCTCGATCGTTAGAGCGAGAGCAATAATTCTAGCACTAGACCTTCTCTGTAACTCTAAACATGTAACCTGTAAAAAAATTTCAAGCGTTACCTATGGAGATTTTTAAGCTCTGAAATTTGGCGCCATACCACAATTGTGCTCAATTTTAAAGCGTGACATATTAGGTATCTATTTATTTGGCCTAACATTATCTTTCACATTATACAAAAAAATTGGTTATCTTTTAGTGTTTTTTTTGTTTTTATTATTCCAAAAAAAGTGTTTGAAAAGCTGCTGCGCAAATACCGTGTAACATTAAAAGTTGAAACAACCACCATTTTATTCCCTAGGTGCCTGCTAAAACAATATATATAATGGGGGGAAGAGGATGGGGATAGGAGGGTTATTGGGAGACATGGGGGCAGAGGTGACAGCTGGTAGAGGGAAGGAGGAGGCAACAGGCAGAAGTGACTGCAGGCATGGTGCAGGAGACCGTCAGAGACTGCAGGCATGGTACAAGAGACCGTCAGAGACTACAGGCATGGTACAGGAGACAGTCGGGGACTGCAGGCATGGTACAGGAGACTGTCAGAGACTGCAGGCATGGTACAGAAGACCATCAGTGACTGCAGGCATGGTACACGAGACCATTAGAGACTACAGGCATGGTACAGGAGAAGGCCAGAGACTACAGGAATGGTACAGGAGACAGTCAGGGGTTGCAGGCATGGTACAGGAGACAGCCAGAGACTGCAGGCATGGTACAGGAGACAGCCAGAAACTGCATGCATGGTACAGGAGACAGCCAGAGAATGCAGGCATGGTACAGGAGACAGTCGGGGACTGCAGGCATGGTACAGGAGACTGTCAGAGACTGCAGGCATGGTACAGAAGACCATCAGTGACTGCAGGCATGGTACACGAGACCATTAGAGACTACAGGCATGGTACAGGAGAAGGCCAGAGACTACAGGAATGGTACAGGAGACAGTCAGGGGTTGCAGGCATGGTACAGGAGACAGCCAGAGACTGCAGGCATGGTACAGGAGACAGCCAGAAACTGCATGCATGGTACAGGAGACAGCCAGAGAATGGAGACATGGTACAGGAGACAGCCAGAGACTGCAGGCATGGTACAGGAGACAGCCAGAGACTGCAGGCATGGTACAGGAGATAGCCAGAGACTGCAGGCATGGTACAGGAGACAGCCAGAGACTGCAGGCATGGTACAGGAGACAGCCAGAGACTGCAGGCATGGTACAGGAGATAGCCAGAGACTGCAGGCATGGTACAGGAGACAGCCAGAGACTACAGGCATGGTACAGGAGACAGCCAGAGACTGCAGGCATGGTACATGAGACAGCCAGAGACTGCAGGCATGGTACATGAGACAGCCAGAGACTGCAGGCATGGTACAGGAGACAGTCAGAGACTGCAGGTATGGTACAGGAGACAGTCAGGGACTGCAGGCATGGTACAGGAGACAGCCAGAGACTGCAGTCATGGTACAGGAGATAGCCAGAGACTGCAGGCATGGTACAGGAGACAGCCAGAGACTGCAGGCATGGTACAGGAGACAGCCAGAGACTGCAGGCATGGTACAGGAGACAGTCGGGGACTGCAGATATGGTACAAGAGATCACTAGAAACTGCAGGCATGGTACAGGAGACAGCCAGAGACTACAGGCATCGTACAGGAGACAGCCAGAGACTGCAGGCATGGTACATGAGACAGCCAGAGACTGCAGGCATGGTACATGAGACAGCCAGAGACTGCAGGCATGTTACAGGGACAGTCAGGGACTGCAGGCATGGTACAGGAGTCTCTTGCGGGAGAGGAGCTGGCCGGACAGCACATGGAGGAGGAAGAGAGCCCCGCTGCTCAGTACAACAGGATACCACCCGTACAGTGTCTTCATACAGAGCCCCCCTGTTCTCTGCCTCAGTATCCAGCCATGGAGAGCCCGGATCCAGTGCTCTGTGTGACCGGGGGTCAGAGCTGGAGGAGGGTGGTGTGCAAGGAGGAGACAAGGCTTGTGGGCTGTTAGGATGGGCGGGCCTTCACCTAGTGATGCCACTGGGAGGAGGAGGCGGGGATGGCACTGTCCGGAGGGGAGGAGGAGGTGGTCCGCTTCCAAGCGACATCACTTCAGGTATCGGAGCATTTTCTCTACTCGCGAAAATGGCTAGTATCGGTGCCGATACCAATACCAGTATTGGTATCGGTGCACCCCTAAAAAAAAAATTATGATTATTACATGTACTGTAGGAGAGAAGTGTCAGAATTGGCCTGGGTGGCAGGGGGTTAATTACCATAATAATATACAAATAATTATTATATATTGGTTTAAGGTAATTTGTTTTATTTTCAAAAACTGTACTCAAGCAGGTGGTTTAACAGACAAATTACTGAAGTTTGAAGTTATAACTTCAAATCAGTAATTTCACAGTAAATAGATAAATAATAAATTATTATCTTATAACATACAGCATAATAATATATGATTTAGCTTGTACCTTTTCAGCAGCAGCAAATTCTCATTCTCCCTCTTAACTGTGTGAGAAAAACATGGGATTGTGGGTAAATCTTATAAACACTAGGGATGAGCCAGAGGTTCGAGTCAACGGTAAGTTCGACTCAAACATCGGGTGTTCATTTGTTCTAAAATGAACCGAATGCGGGAAATTAGAGCGCCGCTGAACGCCCCATAATGCACTGCAAGATCGCAATGCATTGCTGTATGATGATTGACCAAAGCATGCACCTCACCTGCATGCTTTTGCCAATCACAGCATGCTCTGCTGAGAGAGCCATAATTGGCCAAAGGCAGGGTGCCTTTGGCCAATCGTGGCTCAGGGGGACCAAGTCCACGCCCCACACTATATAAGGCTGCTTACAGAGCGGCTGTGTGTAGTGTTGTTGGCATGGACAGAGAGATAGCTTGAGTTAGATTAAGCAGGCAGGTTATTCAGTTAGTGGCAGTGTATTTGATATATATATATATATATATATATATATATATATATATATATACAGTATCTCACCCAAGTGAGTACACCCCTCACATTTTTGTAAATATTTTATTATACCTTTTCATGTGATAACACTGAAGAAATGACACTTTGCTACAATGTAAAGTAGTGAGTGTACAGCTTGTACAACAGTGTAAATTTGCTGCCCCCTCAAAATAAATCAAACACCCAACTCTTCTGGTACCAAGTGTCACGTTTTTTGGGTTTGTGTTTGATATGTTGCAAAGAGAGATCACACAAATACTTAAAAGTATAACATTTATTAAAAGTAATGACAGATACAGATAATATTAGAAAATATAACAAGGTTACTTAACTAAAGATGCTTGTTTCTAGCCATTGGTCCCATAACATGGCACTATCCTATTCCAGTTTGGGCTGTGGTGGATACAGGCTAGTATGTGAGTAAATGACCAATCAAAGTTGTTTGGACAGTGATATCATCTTTTAAGGGGGATAGTGGACTCGGTCATCCTGCATTCCTCAAGCTTTACATCAGGTAAAACAATACATATGACCTTCAATGGCTCCTTGACCAAGATTAGGAGGCTTTAAATGCATTAACGAGCCACATTATTAATAAGGAAATATAAAATATGCAATTTCCCCATCACCCTTGTGCACCTAATCTAAACACCAGCCATTTTAACCAGAGCTTCTAATGGTGGGGATTGGTTTCACTGCCTGCTGGTATTGGCTCATGACCATCAGGTTCACCCCGCTCAAACATGTGCAAACTACCTGTACTAGCAGGGGCAGATGAGTGAACTAGCATACTGGTGGTAGGTGGCATAAACAGAAGGTAGGAACCAGGGACTTGCGGTGAGGTCAGTGGCTGGTAAAGGAACTGGCTAGTATCAGTGCCAGATACACACAGGTTACATACGCCTCGATCGTTAGAGTGAGAGCAAAAATTCTAGCACTAGACCTTCTCTGTAACTCTAAACATGTAACCTGTAAAAAAATTTCAAGCGTTGCCTATGGAGATTTTTAAGCTCTGAAATTTGGCGCCATTCCACAAGTGTGCGCAATTTTAAAGCGTGACATATTAGGTATCTATTTATTTGGCGTAACATTATCTTTCACATTATACAAAAAAATCGGTTATCTTTTAGTGTTTTTTTTTTTTTTCTTATTCATGAAACTGTTTTTTTTCGAAAAAGAGTGTTTGAAAAGCTGCTGCGCAAATACCGTGTAACATTAAAAGTTGAAACAAACACCATTTTATTCCCTAGGTGTCTGCTAAAACAATATAATATATACAATATATAATGTTTGGGGGTTCTGAGTAAATTTCTAGCAAAAAAATTAGGGATGCACCGATACCATTTTTTTTTAACACCGAGTACGAGTACCGATACTTTTTTGCAGGTACTCGCCGATACCAATTACCGATACCTAGCGCCTAGAAAGAGGGGTGGTTTGGGAGGTGGCGGGGGGGGGGGGGGTTGTTGTTTGGGATGTTGGGTGATGGCAGGGTGGGAGGGGAGGGGTAAGTGAGGGCAAGGTAGTTGAGGGTGGGGGAAATAGGGATTGTGGGGTGGTAGAGTTGGGATGGAAAAGGCTGTGATCGCTGGGGGGAAGAGGATGGGGATAGGAGGGTTATTGGGAGACATGGGGGCAGAGGTGACAGCTGGTAGAGGGAAGGAGGAGGCAACAGGCAGAAGTGACTGCAGGCATGGTGCAGGAGACCATCAGAGACTGCAGGCATGGTACAAGAGACCGTCAGAGACTACAGGCATGGTACAGGAGACAGTCGGGGACTGCAGGCATGGTACAAGAGACCGTCAGAGACTGCAGGCATGGTACAGAAGACCATCAGTGACTGCAGGCATGGTATAAGAGATCGTCAAAGACTGCAGGCATGGTACGCAAGACCATTAGAGACTACAGGCATGGTACAGGAGAAGGCCAGAGACTACAGACATGGTACAGGAGACAGTCAGGGATTGCTGGCATGGTACAGGAGACAGCCAGAGACTGCAGGCATGGTACAGGAGACAGCCAGAAACTGCATGCATGGTACAGGATACAGCCAGAGAATGCAGGCATGGTACAGGAGACAGCCAGGGACTGCAGGCATGGTACAGGAGACAGTCGGGTACTGCAGGTATGGTACAAGAAATCACTAGAAACTGCAGGCATGGTACAGGAGACAGCCAGAGACTACAGGCATGGTACAGGAGACAGTCAGAGACAGCAGGCATGGTACATGAGACAGCCAGAGACTGCAGGCATGGTACAGGAGACAGCGAGAGACTGCAGGCATGTTACAGGGACAGTCAGGGACTGCAGGCATGGTACAGGAGTCTCTTGCGGGAGAGGAACTGGCCGGACAGCACATGGAGGAGGAAGAAAGCCCCGCTGCTCAGTACAACAGGATACCGCCCGTACAGTGTCTTCATACAGAGCCCCCCTGTTCTCTGCCTCAGCATCCAGCCATGGAGAGCCCGGATCCAGTGCTCTGTGTGGCCGGGGATCAGAGCTGGAGGAGGGAGGTGTGCAAGGAGGAGACAAGGCTTGTGGGCTGTTAGGATGGGCGGGCCTTCACCTAGTGATGCTACTGGGAGGAGGAGGCGGGGATGGCGCTGTCCGGAGGGGAGGAGGAGGTGGTCCGCTCCCAAGCGACATCACTTCCGGTGTCGGAGCATTTTCGCGAGTACCGATACTCGCGAAAATGGCTAGTATCGGCGCCGATACCAATACCAGTATCGGTATCGGTGCACCCCTAAAAAAAATTATGATTATTACATGTAGGAGAGAAGTGTCAGAATTGGCCTGGGTGGCAAGGGGTTAATTACCATAAGTAATATACAAATAATTATTATATATTGGTTTAAGGTAATTTGCTATATTTTCAAAAACTGTGTCATTCATTCAAAACCTATTACAAAACGCGTGTTAGCATGGAACTTCAGGCCAAGTATCTGTCCGTGGCGGAGACTACACCCTCTATTATCAGTTCACATGTAGGTGACTAAGGGTGGGGCTCCCTCCTCCCTCCCCTTAACTTTTTCCACTTTTTCTCAAAGAGGAGGAAAGAGGGGGTGCAGTAGAGTGGGGGTGGGGAGCAGAGGGGGGAGAAAAGAAGACATGGCGGTGGTCAAAGTTTACAGGCTTAGGAAAGAGGTCGGGTACTCTGTGCCCCCAGGAGACACTGTCCCTTATCAGAATAGATAAAGGCATTCCATATGTCCCAGGTCTTCTTGAAGGTCTTTTGTTTATTCTGTGCCGTGAGAATTAGGTCCTCCATTTTTTTCACTTCCTCTATTTTCCTTATCCAGTGTGCAATAGTCGGGGGGGAACTCTGCTTCCAATAGAGGGGTATGCATGCCTTTGCTGCATTAAGTAAGTGGCGTATTAGTGACATTTTGTATGTTTTGGTAGGGATCTTTGAGTGATGTAATAGGAAGAATGCGGCCTCATCTGGGACAGGGTATTCTGTGAACTCCTGCATAATGCGACGGACTTCTCCCCAGAAATCTTTTAACCTAGGACAGGACCAGAAAATATGGATCAGCGAACCCTCATCCTCTCCACAGCGCCAGCACTGGTTTGAGGAAGAGGGAAAGCATCTGTGTAGCCTGGAGGGTGTTAAGTACCAACGAGTAAGCATCTTGAAATTTGTCTCTTGTGTTTTAGTACACAAGGAGGACTTAAGGGCAAAAGTAATGATACGCTGTCTTTGTACAGTGGAGAACGAGCAATTTAGGTCTCTTTCCCACCTGGTCAGGCATGACAGTTGCGGTTGATCTTTCGGTGTATTTAGTAAGGCGTATGTTTGAGACAAAATGTGGGCCAGTGAGTCTGTACCTGAGCAGACGTCTTCAAACGACGTCTGTTGGCGTATGAAACATTGGGGTCTGGGGATGAAGTGAAGAAAGTGGTACAATTGCACCACTCTCCAAAAGGGGAGTTGGAAAGTTCCCATTTGTTCAGTCAGTTCTAGGATGGATGGCCATTTCCCATTGAGATAAATTTAGCTGCGTGATCACAGAGTCTCTGAGAGTGGCGTATTCCATAGGATGTAAACCCGGTTCAAAGTTCGGGTGGCCTAGTATTGGGAACAATGGAGAGTTTTTGGACGTGAGGGATGCTCGGTTAGTGACTAGGTGGCTATGCCTCAGTGTAGTGCCTATTAGTGGGTGTAACTTCAGCCCTGAAGGCAAATCATTATAGCACCACATTGCGCCTTTTAATGGTATGTGAGTTTGGGACTTTTCAATTTACACCCATAGTTTGGATGTCCTATTATGCCTCCAGTCAAGTATGCGCCCTAGATGGGAAGCTAGGTAATACTGTTGTATGTCAGGTAACGCCAGTCCCCTGTAGTGCTTGGGAAGCATAATTTGTGATCAGTTAAGCCAGGGTTTTTTATGAACCCATACAAATCGGGTGAAAAGGGCTTGAGCCTGTTTGAAATAGGAGGGTGGGATCTGTATCGTAGGGTTTGGATGAGATAGATGAATTTGGACAATATGCTCATTTTAATGAGGTTACATCTTCCAAACCAAGAGCGGAAGCCTGCGTGCCACTTCTCTAGTAGGATGCGAGTCTTGGTTAGTAGGGGGGAGAAATTCAGGTCAAGCGTGCGTGAGATGTCTGAAGGGATGTTGGTGCCCAAATATTTTAATGCCGTGGAAGTCCATTTAAAGCGGAAGTTAGTTTGCATGTTGTGTAACATAAGAGGAGGGACGGCGATGCCCATGGCTTCTGATTTGGAGAAGTTTATCTTTAAATGGGAGATTGTCCCGTATATCTTAAATTCTCTGAGGAGGTTTGGTAAAGAGATCTTGGGATTTGAGAGAGAGAATAATAGATCATCAGCATACGCTGATATCTTACAGTGGGAGCTACCCACCTGGAGTCCTGTTATGTCTGGATTTAGTCTTATTGTACAAAGAAATGGCTCTAGGGACAAGGCGAAGAGGAGGGGGGACAGTGGGCAACCCTGTCTAGTGCAATTTCCAATGGAGAAAGGGGCAGAGAGTACTCAGTTTGCCTTTACTTGGGCTGTAGGGTTCGAGTTTATGTAGCCTATCTACCTCATCATTTTTTCTCCTAGTCCAACATGTCAGAGAACTGAGAACATATAGTTCCATTTCACCCGATCAAAAGCCTTTTCGGCATCTGTATGAATATGCTGGGGGCTTTAGTGGTATTTGCTACGTGAAGAAGATTGAGTACCTTAATGGTATTATCCCTTGCCTCTCTGGTGGGTATAAATCCGACCTGGTCAAGGTGTATTAGGGTTTGGAGGTGTTGTGCTAGTCTCGTGGCTAATATTTGGAAAACAACTTCAATTCTAAAATTAAAAGGGAGATGGGCCTGTAGCTCCCGCATATAGGCTTGGGTCCTTCCCCTCTTTATGGATCAGAGATATACGGGCTCTCAGGGTGTCTCTGGGAAAATTGCCATCTGACCCCAATGCATTGAAGAATGTCACCATACGGGGGCCTAGGATTGTGAGAAATATCTTGTAGTATTGGACGGTGTATCCGTCTGGGCCCAGGGCTTTACCCAATTTCATGGAACCTACTGCCACTTGTAGTTCTTCTAAGGTAATCGGTTCGTCTAGGAGTTCTTGAGTCTGTGTGGGGAGTGATGGAAGTTGGGAGTCCATGAGGTACTTTTCTATGTCTTCCTGTCTAGAGCTGGAGCTTGATAGGTTGTGGAGGTCGGAATAGAAGTCACTGAATCCCTTTGAGATTTGCGTTAGGGTTGTAGCTTTCTGACCGTTGGGGCAGGTTATCTGGGGGATGTAGGACGTGGATTTCATTTCTCTGACTGACCTGGCTAGGGTTTTCTCACACTTGTCACCCAATTCGTATAACACCTTGCGACAGAATTGTAGCGCCGCCTTGGCTTTGTAATGTAGCAGGTCTGTTATCTGCATGCGTAATGTCCTCAGTTCTGTCTCTAAAGTCTGTGAGGGGGCGTGTTTGTGTTTTGCTTCTACCGAGGCCAGGTTGGAGAGTAAGCTAGTGAGTTGCTCGTTAAGTTTCCTTTTGATACGCGCCCCATGCTTGATGAGGACACCTCGAATAACAGATTTATGGGCTTCCCAAACTATCCCATGGTCGCAGTCCTGAGTGTCATTCTCCTGAAAATAAAGGTCTAGTGCTTTAGACACGTCCTGTAATACTTCAGGCATTTGGAGGAGGCTCTCGTTCAGATGCCAGAATAGGGACCTGGGCGAGAGGTGTCCAAGGAGGGAATCAATGGGACGTTGAAGTCTCCCCCTAGGATTAATTGGCCTTCTTTGTATTCCATCAATTTGTATAGGGTATGTCTAAGGAATCTGTCTTGGTGGTCATTGGGAGCGTATAGTGTCGCCAGTGTAAATTGGATCCCACCGAGTAGCCCTTTATGGAATAAGAAGCGCCCCTCGGGGTCGGCCAACATCCCTTGGCATTGCTACGGTAGCCTACTAGAGATCAGTATGGACACCCCTCTAGTCTTGGATGTAGAATTAGTGGAGTGGTATACTTGGGGGAAAGACCTAGTTTGGAGTAGGGGGAGTCTATCATTCTTGAAATGAGTCTCCTGTATGAAGGCCACATCAGTGTGTGATTTCTTAAGGTCATGTAAGAATATGCGCCTCTTCTCAGGAGTGTTCAACCCCTTAGCCTTGAGAGAGGTCACCTTGATAGAGTCCACTGCCATGTCCTAAAAAAAGAGAAGGGCTGGGCTATAGGAGGGTTGAGAGGGTGTGGATGAGGAGAGAAGTGTAGAGTGAAGTGGAGAAAGTAGGGATAATATCAGGGAGAGGGAGGGAAGTGGGGATAGAGGTCGGGAAAATCCAAACAATTCTATCTCCACTGGGAGGATTAACTAAGTGTACAAGTAAAAAAAAACTTGTGATGTATACAATCCCGGGTTCCCGGGTATATACAAGGGCCTACTGGGGGTGTGAGCGTTATCTAAGGACCCGAGTCTCCCACCCACCCTTTATTATTAGCATTTATTTATTAGCAATAGTAAAGTATTCATTAGAAGCTCAAACATAAAATGCAACTTAATTATTCCAAAAAAGATCCGCGCTACAGGATATAAAAAACTGCTGTTTCCTGTATAAAATGCAACTTGAGGAACAGGTAAATTTCAACCAAACCAATATGAACATTTATCCGGGTAAAAAATTTGACATTACATCGTGTGCACCACGGTGAACTGACGGATAACATTCCGTGGGCGCGGCGCGGTGACCAATGTCCCCACTAGCTCTGCAAAAAAAAAATGGCAAAACATTCCCTCACCCTGCCCCATCCACAAAACAAAGTCAGTAGGATATTGTGTAGCCATGCCCGACCCAGAGGATGGCAGGGAGAGGCCGGCACCCAGCCAGGGCTCCTATGTGGCATAGTTCAAAGGAGGGTGGCTCACTCATACACCAGGGACCATGCACACGCTCCGTGTACTGATAGACAGGCACCATAATTAGTTAGATTCTCGAGTGCCTCAGGTCAGTGATGCCCAAGGGTGCCCCCTCTCCCGCTGACGTGCATAACCCTCCCTCCAGCCTGAGGACCCACAAAACCTTCATCAATCATCGTGATCCTGCGGGTTCCCAGGGGGAAAAGCAACTTCATAGCTGCAGCAGAGGATAGTTAATCCAGCAGTGTGTCTCTTCTTATGTTAGGCCTCCCTCCTCCCAGGTCCCCCCCGGAGGCTCACTAGTGTCGGACTGGGGTCCCCAGTCTCCAGTATAGTCAAAAGAAGGCCAAATTCGGATCTCGCCAGACATCCACTCTCTCTTCCGTCAGCCACCTTATCATTTGTGCGGGATGGCAGTGCACCACTCGAGCGCCCTGGATCCCATTGCACTCCTCATCTTCCAGCAAGGGTTGGCGAGAAGGGGGTGGACTAGGCTGAAGGAGCTAACACCCGTGGTGTGTTGCAGTTATTGGGATGTTCAGTACGGCCACTGGCCATCAACGGGCGGTTTTGACATACCCGAAAGCTCCAGTAATATTCAAGGGGCCCGGTGGTGTCCTACAGGGAGTCTTCTCGTACAGAAAAGGGTCTTGATTAAGGTCTAGGACCATGCCAGCACGTATATGGAGGACTGGGTGTGAGACCGGGGAAATACAGGAGGAAACGTCAAGTTCCAAAATACCAGGGGTGGGGATAGCTGGGACAGAGGCTCGCGACAAGTCGGCTCGGTCATGGGGGAGCTGCATTGGAGCATAAGTGTCAGCGCACATCCTGAGGGCAGATGCTGGAGTGATGCAGGTCATCTCCCCGGGCAATACCTCAACGGCAGGTGGGGACAAGGGCATGTAGGTAAATAGGCCAACAACTGTCAGAGCCACGGGGTACATGTGGTATTAGGTCGTACTCACGATTCCCAGATCTCCTCTTGGGAGAGAGAGCGTGGCTGGCGCCGCTCCTTTGGGGCCTCTGTGGCGCGTCAGATCTCTGCATGGTCGGGCAACCTTGGTAGCGTGGGAGGTAGCCCAGCCAGTTATGGATATCGATCGATCCGACCCGAGGAAAGTGAAAAGAGCAGGTAGTGCCTCCGGTGATCGCAGCTGGAAGGATCTCTGGTCTTTGTGGAAGGTGACTGATAGAGGGAATCCCCACCTGTAGGTAGCGTTGAGTCTCCTGGCAAGTTCCAGGAGCGGTTTCAGGAGGGCATGACGGTGTAATGTTGCTCTGGAAAGGTCAGGCAGAATCTTCACACTTGCGCCATCAAAATCCAGCTCACTTGACCCCCAGGCTCCGCGGGTGATGGGTTCTTTGTGGATGTAATGGTGGAGTCGGCATATTATGTCCCGGGGCCTAGATGGGTCTGATGAGCAGGGGCCCAAAGCCCTGTGGACCCGGTCTATCTCTATTTGTAAGTGTTCGCCTGCTACCTTTTTGAAAATCACCGTGTCCGTCACCGTGGCGAGCAAATCTGTTGGACCTGTAGCTTCTGGCAGCCCCTGGAGCCTCAAATTGTTTCTTCGGCTCTGGTCCTCAAACTCCTCCATGCGTAGCTGGAGCTCCATTGCCGATTCAACCTGGTCCTTCTGTTGGGACTCCAGGGTGGTTACCCTCCCCTCCAGAGTCGATAGGGAGGATTCTCTAGCCATCAGTTGGGTGTTCAGCGATTGTACCTCCTGCTTGACTGCCCGGATTTTCTTCTTGTGTGCGGCCTCTACTCTCCCCACTAAGGCCTCAATGTCGGCCTTCGTCGGAAGGGCCTGTAGGATGGCTTTTAGTTCCTCATTGGCCCAGTAAGTAAGAGGTAGGTGAGGCATGCTCCTCGGGTCAAAGGCTAAAGCTACCGGGTAGTTTGGATAAAGCACCGGGCTCTGAGATCTTTCCGGAGATGCCGGGCCCGCCATGAGATCCGGGGTTGGTGAGTGTGAGCCACGAGGGTCCGCCATCTTGAAGTCCAGCGAGCCAGATCGTGACTGCTGGAACAGTCTCTGGATGTCGCCTGTGACTGGGGTATTGCTGGTTGGGCTGGTCCTCTTTTTGTTCCGTTTATAATTACGCTTCTTAGCTGAGAGCATTCTTAGGTGAAAAGAGCGATATATGCCAGGGTAAATGGAAGGTGGCCGGGAGCTCAGTGCACAAGTGTCTCTACTCGGCCATGTCCAGGCCACACCCCCGTTTATTTAGTTTTTAAGCCTTACCTAAATTATGGGTTCCCTTATCTTTACAATTTTGGCCTCTTGGTCCTCTTGCAGTTTGATTGTGGTGTGAAAAGTTTTGCTCTGCTAGCTGTGTGCCTAATATTTCCTCCTGATTGATAAATTGCCAGATTCAATCCACATCCAACACAGTATAAAAACAAGGTCTTCTTTATGGGGGAACACATGCAGGGGGCTGCACATGCAGAGGGTTCTTCCAAAGAAGTGGGGTTCTTTAAATAAGTGGCACTTCTACTCTTGCACTTCAGCGATTTGCACAAAGCAAACTACAGCAGACTGCAGGTGACTTTATTTCAAAATCATCTCACCTTCCTTTCTGAAACATGCACTCTTTACCTCTCCTCCTTTTCACAATTGCAGCCTTTCTCCTCAAACTCTCTTTTCTTCACCCCTCTTCTCCAACCCACAATCTGTACATATCACCCTCACTTCTCCCCTCCCCTATTACTGCACTCATCACCTCTTTCTAACTCTAGGCCCACTTGCTAACAAACCCCCCCAGGATACTGAAGCATGTCCCCTCATACAAATCGTATTCTCATATTACCTCCCTTACTCTTCTGCTTCTCCTAACCTCTGGCGATATTTCCCCAAACCCTGGGCCTCCCTTATTTAACTGTTCCCAACACACCCATCACCCCACACCCCCTGGCAGTAGTTGCAATCTACACAATTTAGTCTCCATTCCTCTTCTTCCCAATGCCAGCCTCCCCTTCTCCTGTGCCCTCTGGAACGCCCGCTCTGTCTGCAACAAACTCACCGCTGTTCATGACCTCTTTGTCACTAATTCCTTTAATCTACTTGCTGTCACTGAAACCTGGCTCCATGAATCTGACACCCCTTCTCCTGCTTCCCTCTCCCAGGGTGGCCTTCTCTGGACTCACTCCCTTAGGCCTAATGGACGCAAGGGAGGTGGAGTGGGATTCCTCCTATGTCCCCAGAGCACCTTCCAGGTTATTCATTCGACTCCCTCTCTTTCCCTCTCATCATTTGAAGCTCACCGTATACGTCTATTCTCTCCAACTTCCCTAAGAATTGCTGTGATCTACCGGACCCCTGGACCATTATCAACTTTCCTTGATGAGTTTTCTACCTGGCTACCCTACTTTCTCTCTTCGGAAATTCCCACAATCCTTCTCAGTGATTTCAACATCCCTGATAATAGAAACACTCCTGCTACTTCTAAACTTCTTAGTCTAACCTCTTCATTTGACCTGAAGCAATGGGTATAGGTTTCTACTCACTCTGATGGCAACACCCTTGACCTTGTATTCTCCTACCTATGCACTCCTTGCAACTTATCCAACAATCCTTTTTCTCTCTCCGAACACCATCTTATTAGTTTCTCTCTCCCCCTTTCTTCCACCACCTTTCCCTCCAATCGCCTAACCATCACCCATAGAAACTTTCGCAACTTCAACCCTTCTCTCCTCTATTCTGCTACTGACCACCTCCATGACAAAATCTCTCCCCTGTCCTGCCCCAACCAAGCCACTTCCATCTACAATAAATCCCTGTCCTCCACCCTGGACAAGCTCGCTCCCCTCACTACACGCAGAATCAGGCCTCGGCCCCTACAACCCTGGAAAACAGATGACACCAGAATTCTCAAAAAACGTAGTCACACTCTTGAGCGTCTGTGGCACAAGACTAAGTCTCTCAAAGACTTCAACCAATACAAATCTGCCCTCCAAAAACACTATTCTTTCCTCCACACTGCCAAGCAGACCTATTTTACAACTCTTATTAACTCTTCTCTACCTTCAACTCTCTACTTCGTCCTCCACCTCCTCCACTCACTGACTCACTCACTGCCCAGGAAATTGTTAATCACTTCAAAAACAAGACTGATACAATCCGGAATGAAATCTCCACTCTACAAGTATCTCCCCCAGTTAAGACCCCATGTCAACAGGTACAATTGACACTCCCCTTATTCAAACCTGCTACTATAGACAAAGTTGCTAAACTTCTTTCTAACGCCCACCTAACCACCTGTCCCCTGTACCCCATTCCCTCTCAAATACTGCGGTCACCCTCTGACTCTATCCTACACTCTCTAACCCACATCTTCAATCTCTCCCTCACCTCTGGCATCATCCCCAATGCTCTAAAACATGCATTGGTCACCCCCATACTTAAAAAGCTATCCTTGGACCCTACCAATCTTAACAATCTACACCCTTGCTCACCTTTTCCTCTAAACTCCTTGAACGCCTGGTTTACAACTAACTGTGAGTGACCACACAACCTTCTCGATCCCCTTCAATCTGAATTTCACCCTCAACACTCCACAGAAACTGCTTTTTTAAAACTCACAAATGACCTACTAACTGCTAAAACCAACGGACACTATTCTGTACTCCTAATTCCGGATCTTTCAGGTGCCTTTGACACGGTTGACCACCCCTCCTCCTCAAAAAACTTTACTCCCTCTGTCTCCGTGACTGTGCTCTTCAGTGGCTCTCATCTTACCTATCCCAAGGCACCTTCAGTCCCCCAAGGTTCTGTTCTCGGACCTCTCTTATTTTCAATTTACACCTCTTCACTGGGTCAGCCTGCCTCTCAAGGCTTTAAATATCATTTCTATGCTGACGACACTCAAATCTATCTCTCCACCTCTCAACTCACTCCATCAGTCTCCTCACGCATCACTAACTTACTAACAGACATATCTGTCTGGATGTCACACCACTTCCTCAAACTCAACTTGTCCAAAACCGAGCTTATAATATTTCCTCCCCCACATGCCTCTTCCCCTTGACTTATCTGTCAAGAGCAATGGCACAACCATCCACCCATCCCCACATGTCAGGGTGCTAGGTGTTATCCTGGATTCTGAACTCTCCTTTCGGCCCCACATCCAATCACTTTCCAAAGCTTGCCGCCTCAACCTCCGCAACATCTCTAAACTACGTCCTTTTCTAACCAATGAAACCACAAAGCTCCTGATTCACTCCATGGTTATCTCTCACCTTGACTGCTACAATTCCCTCCTTATTGACTTACCTTTAAATAGACTATTCTCCCTTCAGTCCATCATGAATGCTGCTGCCAGACTCATCCATCTTACAAACCGCTCAGTGTCTGCTACCTCTCTCTGCCAATCCTTCCATTGGCTGCCACTCGCCCAACAAATTAAATTCAAAATACTTACAATAAGTTATGGGGGGCGTAGTCTAACTCTGGTCCAAGATGGACGCTTAATCCCAGTACTCCCACACATTGGAGCAGTTAATTTGAGCCACAGAACAAAATACACAGACCCCAAACATGGGAAAGAGAGATCGGAGCTCCTCATCCTCTTGTGGCCCGCAGAGATGAGTCAGCAGCAATTTAATAACATCCCCGTGATGTTCCGGACATCACAGGGGGAAGGCCTCACAGCCGCGGCCTCGCCTAAGCCCTCCGTCCCGCTCCAGTCCCATAATGGATGGTGAACGGCACCCAGAATCTTGCAACACAGGCTGTGCAGCCCTCACAGCATCGACTCGACTCAGAATCGAAGGAGTGGGAGACTAAGGAGTCAGAGGAGATGCTGAATAAGCAGATCAGGGCTTCCTCTGTGGACCTTAGTATCGTAAATCTGTCAGAATTTCAACTCAATGACGATCATATTAAACTTTTAAAGAAAGGACTCTCTTTCTCTCCCACCTCTCCCATGAATGAGTTTGAAGTCTTCAAAGATATTAGCCTCTTCCTAAGGAAAGTTCTCTTTAAGTTATGGCATACCAGAAGCCTAGATGGTCAGCAGACTTCAGAAGCAAGCCTAGATAAAGATGAAAGGGAAGCTATTGAAAATCTCTTATCTTTATTGGACGAGAATGTCGGTAGTGATTCTGAAGTGGATATAAACTATCCACTTAGAAGAAAATCTAACCTTAAAATTAGATCAACAAAAATGCCCACTCTATCTAAACACAAATGGCTCCAAGTGTTTTTGAACCAGGTTAAACAGGACTTGAGGAGGGTGAATTGGAACTGGACTGGACCTAATAATCTAACCAATGCCGAGAGAAGGGCTCTACGTGAATTGGAAGAGGCACCAAACCTAGTGATTAAAAAGAGTGATAAAGGTGTCAATGTGGTCTTATTAAGTGAGAAGCTTTATGAGGAAGAAGTTTTTGGACCACCATTATCCTTTGCTGGGGGCCCAAAATTAATTTATTGTAGAGTTACTTGAATTCATGTTGAACAATAACTTTTTCCAATGTTTGGGCAAATACTATCTACAGGTGAGAGGCAGCAGTATGGAGGCACCCTGGGCTCCATCCCTATGCTTGCCTCCACCTGGGCCTCTGGGAGGAGGAGGTTGTCTACAAGTCCTCGATGTACCTCAGCCACTGTCTCCTGGGTGAGGTACATCGATGACATTTTCATGGTATGGGCGGGTTCACAGAACAACTTGTGGACTTTATGTCTCAACTGAATATTAATGAAAGGAATATATGGCTGACCTACTCCTACCATGCCGAGACACTTCAGTTTCTCGATCTGCAAATTAGCAGATCTGGATGCAGAATTACCACCAGTACCTTCCGTAAAGAGACAGCAGCCAATACTCTCCTCTTGGCACAGAGCCAGACTCCTAAACCACTCATTAATGGGATACCCACAGGACAGTTTCTGTGAATAACTGTTCTGAGGATGAACAATTCCAGAAAGAGGCACGAGATTTGTTTCAGCGGTTTAGACAAAGAGGGTATTCACATCATTCTCTTAAAAAAGCCAAAAAATAAAGCATTAATGAAAAAACGTGAAGAGCTTCTTACAACATCTAAAACCCTGCATTTAAAGAATACTGAGCAGGACTTCCCTAGGATCATCACTAGATTTGGTTCTCAGTGGACTATGGTCCAGGAGATCCTTGAGAGGCATTGGCACATCCTAAAATCAGCCACGCTAATCACTAATTTGGTAAGTCCGAGACCCTTATTAATGACCAGAAGAGCACGCAACCTGGGTGATTTTCTGGTCCACTCTGAATATACGCGGATGACTAGTGAGAATTGGCTCACCAAGTCTAAGCCTCCCCCAGGTATACATGCTTGTGGACACTGTAACATCTGCAAGTACATACACCAAACCGATGTGTTCGCCAATCCATGTGGAGGTAAAAACTATAAAATCAGTTTATTAATTGTTCAACCACACGAGTTATCTATATGCTCACTTGCCCATGCAATAAAATCTATATAGGCAAGACTAAACAACAACTCCGCATTAGGATTGGTGGGCACATTAGGAAGAAAGATGATCATCGTCCGATCCCCTTGCACTTTTCCAGGTTTCACAATGGTGACCCAAAAGGCCTGACCATTAAGGGAACCTATGTGCTAAATTTGCCCCCTAGACAGGGAGACTTTGATACAATTCTTCTCCAAAAAGAAAAAATGTGGACATACTACCTGGACTCTATGGTACCTAAGGGGTTAAATACCGAATGTAGTCTACAACCTTTCTTAGAAAAGTAATTATTTCCATAATATATTCTCTATATATTTTTTTCCGGTATTTGAGTTTGAATTTTCTGGCTCTGTCTAAACTATGCTCCTTACATAAATAATCTATACTTGTTGCTTATATTTCCTAATTTACAAGGACTAGATCTGTCCCATCTTCTTTGAAAGATATTGTTACCCCCAATGATGGGGTTCTATTTTTCTCCACCTTCTGCTGTTTAAGATACTTTTCTATGACTCTATAACGCCAGTGCACTTTCTAATGCCCCGTACACACGGTCGGACTTTGTTCGGACATTCCGACAACAAAATCCTCGGATTTTTTCCGACGGATGTTGGCTCAAACTTGTTTTGCCTACACACGGTCGCACAAAGTTGTCGGAATTTCCGATCGACAACCACACGGTCACGTACACCACGTACGACGAGACTAGAAAAGGCCGGTTCAGAACCAAGCGCGGCACCCTTTGGGCTCCTTTTGCTAATCTCGTGTTAGTAAAAGTTTGGTGAGAGACGATTCGCGCTTTTTCAGACTCGTGGCTTTCAGATCGTTTTCTGCCGTTCAGTTTGTGCTTGTGGGTTTGTATCTGCTCTTCAGTGCGTGCAAGCAAGTTCCGCGTGACTTTAGTCACTGTATTCTTGTTCGTTCGTTACTGGTTTTCAGGTCGCTCTTCACAGGCCTTGCTGTTCTTCAGTGCATTCTGTTACTTTGTTCTGAGCAGCCGACCATTTTCTAGCCATGTTTCGTATGCGTACTCCTCGTAGAGTTCGTGCTGTGCGGGGGCTTGGTGTTGGGGTCCTGACCTTGACACAAGTCCAGTCCATGAACAGGGTGGGGAGGAGTTCATGGACCAAGAATTGGTTGCTTCAGCGTGACCAGTTCTGTCATATGCCTTTGCTCCGTGAGATCCGTGAGAATAATCCTGATGATTTCAGGAACTTTCTCCGGATGACGGACCCCGTGTTTCACCGTCTGTTGGCTTCGCTGACCCCCTATATCAGCAGGCAGGATACCTGCATGAGGCAAGCCATCACTCCGGAGCAGAGGTTGGTCGCTACCTTGCGGTATTTGGCCACAGGGAGAAGCCTGCAGGACCTCAAGTTCTCGACAGGCATCTCCCCCCAGGCTCTGGGGATCATTATCCCAGAGACCTGTTCTGCCATCATCCAGGTCCTGCAGAAGGAGTATATGAAGGTAAGATTTTTATCCTTTTATATCACATTTTATGGTATTGAATGTTTGCTAATATATTGTATTTCTTTCCTCATTCCCTAATTACCATGATTGTAATATGCTGTGAATGTCCCCTTTGTTCTCATGCATGCTGGATTTTTATATAATTATTATTTTAGGTCCTTCATACATATTTGCCCTTCAATAACCTCCCCAGCATGGTGTCTCCTGGCCCTATATTCACCTGATGTAGTCACTTAACAATGTATTTTTTCAGCTCCATAGTAGTGCTTTACCCCAAACACCCCCTAAAATGTTTGGAAATGTTATTTTTGATTTAAATTCAGGCAGAGGGCCAGAGGCTTTTTTTTGTGGTGTCCCCAAATTTTTTGTAACCCTCCCTCCCCCAACTGCTAAGTCAGCTGATCCCAATTCTCTATCTATCCTCAATCATCTATCTGCTGACTTTGCCAAACCCATACACACTATACCCATCTCTTTAGTGCTCAGATTTATGGATGAATTGCCCAAAGCATGTAGTGCAAGGGCCTGCCTGTATACTTTCCAATGGTACTGTTTAAAGTTCTTGTATCCTATTATGATCTTGATAGGTAATAGCAGAATGTCCAAATGTGCTCAAATGTGTACAGTGTGTATTTATATCTTTGTATTATGACACTTCTTACCTGTCCAGTGGGCTGCCAATAGTGTAACTAAGGAGGGGCTGTTCCAAGTAATACCCATTATTTAGGCATTCATCTCTAAATGAAGTGAAGAGGGTTACCTGTCCAAGAGTTCCCCCCTATAATGTTAGAAATGGCCCATGAGAGGGGGGGGGGAATATGATAGGTGTACCTTATACTTTGTTGTTGTTAAATTCCCCTTAATAAATGCTATCTGGAGGTTGCCCCATAATGTTTGTGTCTAATCTGCTTGCCATGTTTCTGTGAAAAAATAGTAATGTTTATTGTTTTTTCCTCAACAGTTTCCTTCCACGCCACAGGAATGGCAGACTGTGGCCTCCCACTTTGCCCAGCGGTGGGACTTTCCTAACTGCGGAGGGGCAATTGATGGGAAACACGTCCACATCGTCCCACCACCCAACTCGGGGTCGTACTATTATAATTACAAGGAGTTTAATAGTATCAAGTTGTAAAGCGCTACGTAAACTGTTGGCGCTATATAAATACTGTATAATAATAATAATAATAGTATAGTGATGTTGGCGGTGGTGTCGGCTAATTACGACTTCTTGTATGTGGACGTGGGGAAGAATGGCCGGATGTCCGATGGTGGAGTGATCGCCCAGACGGAGTTCTACAGGCGTCTCCAGAATGGCAGCTTGGACTTGCCACCTCCAGAGGACAATGTTGAAGGTCTCCCATTTGTGTTCGTTGCTGATGAAGCGTTTGCGCTGGGGGACCACCTGATGCGGCCATTCCCGATGAGGACCCTCACCCCGGAACAGAGGGTTTTTAATTACCGGCTGGCCAGAGCCCGAAGAGTGGTGGAGAACACATTTGGAATCCTGGCCAGCCGGTTCCGATTATTTCTGACACCCATCCATATGGCGGAGTACAAACTGAACCATATAATACTTGCCTGCTGTGTTCTCCATAATTTTCTACGAAAACATTCAGCCAACTATGCTGGCTCAGTTGGGCCTGAGGCCGGAATCCCAAATCCATCAACACTGATGGCGCTTGAAAGCGGCCGTCCTGGCTTGCCCTCCCTGAATGCCCGTGATGTCCGGTTACGATACCTGGAGTTCTTTGCGGGTAGGGGGGCTATCAATATGCCAGACAATCTGTGACACCTTTTTCAAATAAAAAACAACCAAAAGAAATTCTTTGTGGCCATTTACTGCTTGTGTTTGTTTTAGCTGACCCTGACAGAAATGTGTGGAGTGCAGAAAATGGCGTGATTGGGTAACCTTATAAAAAACACTGTTGGCTGGTACTTCCTAAATGCAAAAACACATTTCACTACAAGTGCACTTGCAACTGCACTGAACCTGCACTTGTAGTGCAAAGTGTATTTTCCCTTAGGAAATAACCCCCATTTTTGCATAAAACAGCAATTACATCACCCCAAAAGTGTTGTAGTGTTGAGACAATAATCCACACATTCTTGAGTAAGGCACTTTTTTATACCTGCACAATCACATGTGCATTTACGAAAGGTTTTTAAAACAAACCAACATGTTTGTTGTATAACAATTTTTGCAGTAGCATTATCAAAACTCGAAATAACCATTTCAGATAAAACAGGCCTGTGTAAAACCAACAAGAAAGCCAAAAAACTTGAACTTACAAAGTTCACATTAGGTAAAACCTGAAGGCTATATCAGACATCAGTATTTAGGAACTGGGTTTGATATAGCGTTCAGATGGGGGAAATCACCCCTGGAAAAGCCAAATTTGGAAGATGCACACCAATTTACGAATGTCAACATGTGCTATCTGCCATCACGGGGGATCAAGGGACGTGTTTTGGGGGAGAAAGCCCTTCCTCACCGCTACTTTATAATTGAGGAAGGGGTTGCACCCCCAAAACGCGTCCATTGATCTCCCGTGATGGCAGATAGCACATGTTGGCACACTGTGTGCATCCTCCAAATTTGGCTTTTCTAAACATTTTAAAAATTTTTGGAAGATTGGACCACAATAAAACAGGTGATTTTGTGGGGTTTAAATTCGCCCCAAAACATCAATGATGTTATTATTTTTTTTAATAACATCACTGATTTGTTTCTGGATGTTTTGCAATTGGAGATTACACCCCATGATCTCCCCGATCAGGATCTGGGCACTTTCTGAAGTAAAGCGTTCAGGATCCCTCACATCACGATCACCTAAAAAGAGATAAAGAACAAAAAAAAGGTCTCAAAAATCTGCCACCATCCATCTCGTTTACCTGAGTCTGTGGTCGCAGACACTCACCTGTTGTGGTGCCAATCTCCACCACGTCTTCTTCTTCCTCCTGCTCTTCTTCTTCGTTTGGGGGTATTTCACCTTCTTCCATAGGTGGGGGGTCTGTGGTCTCCTCAGATGAGGGCTGTCCTCCGAGTCTTTTCTCCCCTATGTAAAACAAAAATGGTATAATTAGCACACAGATATTTGATGGCAGAACTAGAAATAGGAAACATTGCTTGGAAGTGGGGTACAATTGTCTATTTTAGCCGAGTTCCAAGGTGTATATTTTATTTATTGCCCTTTGTCAAGCTGCAATACTTTACCTGTTTGGTACAAGCTTCACAGATGGAGACCCCCTATAGTATACACTGGAGCACCTGTGTGCCCCCCCTAATAAAAATGGTGTTCTGGGGTCCCACACTAGTGCTCCAGTGTCCAGATGTGAAAACAGCTGCTCTGTGTCCTCTCCTTACACAGAATCTAGTTGTCATTTCATTCTAGTAACAAACCCATCTACACAAACAAATATTTGGCATCCAAGTAGGCCCCAAAAAATGTGTGAAAATGCATATGGCCTAAACAATGGTGTTCTAGAGGCCGAAATAAAAATGTTTGATACGAACGAATTATGGGCCCATGAACATTAAAGTTGACCTTTTTAAACGTTACAATTAATAAAAGCATATGGAGCAGAACGAACGTAATAAAGACAGAAAGAATAGGAACACAGCACAACTACTTACTTTTTTGCAGCACTCTCCAGATCTTTCGGTACTGCTCTGGCTCTCTCAACTTCAGGTCCGACCACCGCTTCCTGAGCTGATCTTTAGATCTTCGTACCCCGAAATTCCTCTCCAGACTCCGGACCACTTTACCAATGATTTTGGCCTTTCGGATGTTGGGGTGGGGGTAAGGCCCATATTTTCCGTCATAGTCGGACTTCCTCATGATGTCTACCATCTCCAACATCTCCCCAAACGACATATTTGTGGCCTTAAAACGTCTCCTTCTGGATCGGGACGTGCCTGGATCCGGGCTTTCCTCCTCCTCCTCCTCGTTGCTAGAATTAGCATGCACCTGCTGTAACTCTGCCATCATGCTCTTCACCCACTGCGCCGAATGAAAAGGGGCGGGGAATACACTAGAAAGAACGTCAGGGGCGGGCGGAGTTACACGCATGCGCAGTGTGTATAAAGCGTAACACGCGTGCGTATTACGTACGATCTGTGAGCGGAGGAAGGAGCATTGGACGCGCCGATCGTAAGAACGAAGGTAATGTAGTGATCGAGTCTATATTAATATATACTGGGTGATATGATGTAGAGTGGGTATGATAATTAATATTTAGGTATTATTATAATGATGATGATGTAAGTACTCTTCCGCAGCAACCCAATTCTTCCAGAGAGATGCACTTTATTGACTTCCAACACAGAACAAAGTCCAAAGTCCACAGATGACAAAGAAATCCGACAGAGGAAATATAATTCAAAGTCCCATGTCTTAGGTCCGAGTGTGCATACACAGACAAGCCTCACTCATACACAGATGAGCCTCTCTCCCCCCATACCTATAGACTGAATGCCGTGTTATATTCACTAAATATTGAATGGCTGAGCAATTTGATTGGCCGTTCCAATTTAGGACTTGAACAGCCGTGAACCACCCCAATTTGCACTCCCGCATATCAACATCAACAAGTCCCCTTTAGATATATGTAATTAGATTAGATTAACATACCACCTGAATACCCTTTGGAATGTTCAAATAGACTTGCATAAGATTAACACATCAAAGAGTCTTCAGCTGTTAAAATTCAGTTGGACAAATCAATCATTCGGTCAACATTGACTGCATGTGTACATAACAATGTCCCACATAAATCGGTGAACATTACAACATATTACAACATATATTAGGTTTCCAGACCATACCTCACCTCACACACCTAGGTAGACTTGCATAAGATCAACACATCAAAGAGTCTTCAGCTGTCCCCTTGATATGTTAAAATTCAGTTGGACAAATCAACCAGTCAATTGAATTCTGGCCTGGTCAATATTGACTGCATGTGTACATACACACAACAATGTCCCACATAAATCGGTGAACATTACAACATATTACAACATATACCCCCACTTGGGTCGGTTCTAACTACTAGAACTGACCCATAAATCAAACAACAAAAATATCATTACGATTTAAGGTACTGGATGCTTTACAATGGCTCATATAAAATATGAAGTTGAAACTGGTTACATCTCTCTTCGCCAGCCTCTAAAATATCCCCATGAAACAGTTATTAGATAATATAACTTTTAGACCATGACTGGAAAAGGATTTGGTAAACATCAGTGGCCCATATAGCTGTTAGGCCTTATTATATCACATCAAGATCTTGAATATTGCGCAAAGACGAGCTGATGTCACAGTCCATCCTTTGGTCTGACTTCATCACATCTCTCACCATCTCACTGAAAGTAAACTTGGTATGCTCTGGGAACTCCAATCCACAAGTCCAGGATTCTCTCATCTCCAGGCTCAAGCTTTTCATTTTTAAAGATGCTTTTACGCAAACACTCTACTTTCATCTTTATAGTAAGAAGAACTATCAATGTACCAGCACTCACTTTCAAGGTCAAAAGTTTTGGATATGGCAGTAAAAACTGTGCTTCAAACTATTTTCTTGCGCTTGACATTCATGAGTCCATCTTGCAAGCATTTTATAATTCACATCTGCTTCTTTCCATTTCCACAATTTGAACAAAGATGACCGGGTTGTGTACCTGTCAAGTACCAGAATTTGTTGATTGCCAGCCACAATTTGCTTTTGTAATTTGCTGTAGGCCGACCCCTCATTGCCTTCAATAGAGCAGTTACTTGGATCATTCAGTCCATAATTACACTTGAATGGTATACCAACATATACATATACCCCCACACGATGGTTAAGATAGAATCAGCTTGACATCAGTGTTTATCAGATCTTCTATCCAGACAAAGCGGCAGTGGAAATTCTTGCTAGTATCTTCACCATGAAAGGTAGAAAGGTCTTTTTCATCCATATATGTCATAGCCTTTAGCATATTATAAACAACTGATTCAACAAAGTTTCAAATCATGACTAAAGTGATGAATTTCACTCACCCCTCTTATAAATTTAGGAAAACCACCCAACATACTAAAATTTATGCTATGCCAAGCCATTGTGCAGCATCTCACCTTAGATGTCAAATATATTGATCAATACACATTATGTAATATGTACAGATGTTATGAAAATCCTTTTAGGTTTAAATGCTTCTCTTTGGTTTTAAGATAACGTTCAAGAAATAAAACATAAAGAAAATAAAAAAATGAAAAGCAAAATATATCAGGAAAAGGGAGAAAAATTAAAAATTAGGGCGTTGAAGAAAAAAGAAAAAAAAAAGGTCCATTGCTTGATGAATATTGAGAGTCCCCTTGTATAGTGATATATTTGTTTATTCAGCGTTTCTCCCCCACTAGCCAGCAATTTCAGACTGTGCTTCTGCTATTCACCGTCATTTAAATTTCAATATCTGAAAGACAAAAAACTCTCCAACAAAACTAATTAGCAAGGTCCTTAAACATTGTTTGAAGTTAAAACAAAACACTATTTACACGTTTACAGTTTGGAGCTAATTCACCCCCACTGCTAGACAAGTGTCATCTGCATTCAAAGACAGATCTGGAGAATGTACATCTTGTACATTCATGACACCCTGTCCCCCCTTCAACTGCTGTAATAATTTATCACGTTCCCCTCTCATCTTGTCATACTCAATTTTCAAGTGGTCATATTTCTGTTTTAACTGAGAAAACGGTATCCAAGTCTTGGACCTTTTCTTATTATTATTTTGTTCAGCTCTGTTTTTCATATTAATATCACCTATGTTTGACCCCGAGTGTCCTCTCTGGGTGTTGTCATAGGATATTATCTTCTGATCTTTATGTTCAGTATTTGTCCTAAACAATGTGGCTAAATCAATTTTGACAGCCTGCTCATTTGACTTTCTCCATAAATGGTCTGCTCTCAACAATATGTCTTTTAAATCATGAGGATTTGGGGTAACTAATAAAATATTTTGTTTGATATCTTCATGCAAAGCATCTAGAAACATACTTATATGTATCAAGCCCCCACGCTCAAATGCAAGATTATTACCGACCAATAATTCATAATAGTTGCTATCCTGTGTGACAATTCATAGGGAGATTCATTTTGCATTTGTTGGATCTTCCCATGAATAGTAACATCAGAACGTACACCATACAAAACACATAATAATTCCAGTAATATGTCCCTTGTCCTCAGAGGCTGAATACAGATCTGTGTAAGGCCTCTTTCACACGGGGCAGATCAGTCATGATCCGCCCCGTGAACACACGCTGGCTCAGCGGGGATCGCTCCGCCGATCCCCGCTGAGCAGGAAGATGACAGGTGCATCGCTGCACGCTGTGCAGCGACGGACCTGTCAGAGCGCCGCTCTCCCCTATGGGGGGATCGGATGATGACGGTCCGTAGTGTCCGTCGTCATCCGATCCGATCCGAAAACGGAGGGAAAAGTAGGTTTTTCCTCCGTTACACTTTTCGGATCGGAGCGGGGTCGGATGTCAGCGGACATGTCACCGCTGACATCCGACGCTCCATAGGGATGACTGTATGTCCGTTTTTCATCCGAAAACGGATGGATGAAAAACGGACATACGGATCATCCGTGTGAAAGAGGCCTAATTCTCATCCAAAGACCACTTCCTACAGAATGTTGCAAAACTCTTTCTAAGTCAGATGGGTTGAGATTGTACATATCTCTGACTTGCTGCACGTAACAAAACCATTTTAAAAATCTGTTTAAATCATGGTATGGAACCATTCCTATTTCTTTAAGAATTGTGTCTAATAATTTTGGTTTCAATGGCTTCATTACAAGCTGAACTTCACCTGTATTATTATTATTGTTATAAACTGTGGTAGTCACAGTGGGGGCAGCTGGTAATGAATTATCAGATTTAATATGAGGTTCTGTTTGCTGCAGATTGCTGAATCCAAGATTTGATGCATATCTGCATTCCTGAGATCTCTTCTCTAATTCCATAATTCTTAATTTTAATCTCTCATTTTCCTCTGATAATTCATCACAATGTTTAGATTTCTCAAGTAAAGCTTCTCCAATCGTAACCGCATGCAATTTTAAATTTACTGTCTCGGTGTCTGATTGGTTTTGTAACCTCTCACAAACATTGTTGCTATTATCAACTGCCTTCTGTAACTGGGTAATTTCCTCAACCTTATAATTCAAAGAACTTTCCATTGTTAGACAGCAAGATAACAAGCCCTGTATAATACAACCTTTTCTTTTACTTTCTGAAATTTTGCTATCAAAAACATTTTTCTCTAAAAATTCCTTCATCATCGTCCACGTCTGCTTACATTTTTCTGGAATTTCATAAGGACCGCCATGGCGCTTAATACATTTTAATACCCATCTGTTAACTTTATCAGAACTGACACTGGCTTCACACTGAGTAAGCATTTTGACTATATTACTAATAATTAAAAAAAAAGGAAATATTTTACTCACCGCAGTAGTTACTCCTTCAGCTTCCAGGTCTTCTGGTACACGACACAGTCCTTTTTTTGTTGATTCCAGTCTCCAGAGAATAATTCTGGGGTTCCCAACTTGTTAAATTTTGTAGATCAGACTCTCTTATGTCACAACCAGACATTAGAGTCACAGCACAGCTCTTGGTTCTTCATCAGACTTCTGTCCACCTCACAGGATTGTTGTCACCACCGACTTCTGTTACTAAGTCCGAAAATGCTCTTCTGGTCGCTTGAACGGCACCAAATGTAGTGATCGAATGTATATTAATATTGGGTGTATAGATAATTAATATTTAGGTTATTATATAATGATGATGATGTAAGTACTCTTCCGCAGCAACCCAATTCTTCCAGAGAGATGCACTTTATTGACTTCCAACACAGAACAAAGTCCAAAGTCCACAGATGACAAAGAAATCCGACAGAGGAAATATAATTCAAAGTCCCATGTCTTAGGTCCGAGTGTGCATACACAGACAAGCCTCACTCATACACAGATGAGCCTCTCTCCCCCCATACCTATAGACTGAATGCCGTGTTATATTCACTAAATATTGAATGGCTGAGCAATTTGATTGGCCGTTCCAATTTAGGACTTGAACAGCCGTGAACCACCCCAATTTGCACTCCCGCATATCAACATCAACAAGTCCCCTTTAGATATATGTAATTAGATTAGATTAACATACCACCTGAATACCCTTTGGAATGTTCAAATAGACTTGCATAAGATTAACACATCAAAGAGTCTTCAGCTGTTAAAATTCAGTTGGACAAATCAACCATTCGGTCAACATTGACTGCATGTGTACATACACACAACAATGTCCCACATAAATCGGTGAACATTACAACATATTACAATATATATTAGGTTTCCAGACCATACCTCACCTCACACACCTAGGTAGACTTGCATAAGATCAACACATCAAAGAGTCTTCAGCTGTCCCCTTGATATGTTAAAATTCAGTTGGACAAATCAACCAGTCAATTGAATTCTGGCCTGGTCAATATTGACTGCATGTGTACATACACACAACAATGTCCCACATAAATCGGTGAACATTACAACATATTACAACAATTTAAATGTAGTGATCGGGTATATTAATATATACTGGGTGTAGAGATGTAGAGTGGGTATGATAATTAATATTTAGGTATTATTATAATGATGGTGATGTAAGTACTCTTCCGCAGCAACCCAATTCTTCCAGAGAGATGCACTTTATTGACTTCCAACACAGAACAAAGTCCAAAGTCCAAAGATGACAAAGAAATCCGACAGAGGAAATATAATTCAGAGACCCATATTATTCAGTCTTCCCATATAATTCAGTCTTCCCAGCTATGCACAGACAAGCCTCCCTCATACACAGACAAGCCTCACTTCCCCAAAACTATAGACTGAATGCCGTGTTATATTCACTAAATATTGAATGGCTGAGCAATTTGATTGGCCGTTCCAATTTAGGACTTGAACAGCCGTGAACCACCCCAATTTGCACTCCCGCTTATCAACATCAACAAGTCCCCTTTAGATATATTAATTAGATAAACAGAACACCCTTTTGAGCCCTTGGAATACCTACATTCCCGCATATCAACATCAACAAGTCCCCTTTAGATATATTAATTAGATAAACAGAACACCCTTTTGAGCCCTTGGAATACCTACATTCCCGCATATCAACATCAACAAGTCCCCTTGATATATTAGCCCCACAGGAGGGAGCCTCCGCTAGGCCAACCCAAAACACTCCCTGATCCCATTGTTACCCCCTCAAGTCTAATTACCATCAATAAATATTTCTTCTATGGTCCTTTAAACAATGTACCCTTTGAAATGTTCAATTAGGTTAACAGCCCATACCTCACACCCCTAGGTAGACTTGCATGAGACTAGCACATCAAAGGATCTTCAACTGTTATCTTAAAATTGAGTTGGCTTGGACAATTTCTGCTCAACCCATACTCCAATACAATATTATACATTGGCCAATATTATACATTATAAATTGGCCAACATATTACAACAGGTAAGAGACAAACTTGTGCCTATACTGCTTCTAGATTGAGGCCTATATTGTAACAAGATTAGGAGAGTTTTGTCTGACATTAGGCTTTGTCTTGTGTTGTGTCTTGCAGTGAACATGGATATCTTAATGAGAGATACTGACTTCATGTCACTATTCATTGATATGCTAAGTGAGCTGCCCTGTCTGTGGGAGATTACCCACCCCCATTTCAAGAACCAAGCAAAGAGGAAGGCAGCACTGGAGCAATTGTGTGAAATTGTGAAGCAGGTGATCCCCACGGCAGACATCACTTATTTAAAGATATTAATTGGTTGCCTGAGGAGCACATATCTGAGGGAGCGCAAGAAAGTCCTGGATTCACAGAGATCCGGAGCAGCAGATGACATCTATGTCCCCAGGATGTTGTACTACGACAGGCTGCACTTTCTGGCAGGCCAGACTGAACCCAGGCCATCCCTCTCCAGTCTTCCTTCCACGCTTCCTTCCCCCCTGGCTGAGGCTTCTGACGCCCAACCTAGGCCTTCCAGGCGATATGTGGAGGAGCCCAGATTGAGCCAGGTATAGCATTCCTCTAAATATTTCTGCTTGTCCAATCAATGATGTTAACTAGATGTTAGTTGGGAGTACTAATTTAGGATTGTGATTGATGATGCAAAAAATTACAACTATGTCCCTTTTTCATACACAGGGAAGTCTCAGCCAGGAGGTGGCCGGGCCGAGCCGGCTGGCTGATATCAAGGTCCCTCCACCCCCTCTGAAAAGAGAAAGTGGCAGTAGGACGAGTGCCCTAGAGGAGGCGGCTATCAGATTCTTTTGGAGGGCTACAGAGGTCCTGGGAGCACCCCACACCATGCAGGAGAACATTGCTGCATTCATAGCATATAAAATGCAGAGGATGGAGGAGGGCCAAAAAGCCATGTGTCAGGCCCTCATATCAGAGGCTCTGGAGAAAGGTATGAGGGGCCAAATTACACCTCACACACAGCTTTGGGATGGTCCTCTTCCTCCCTCTCCTCCAGGTCCTCCCAGTCCTCCTCCAGGTCCTCCCAGTCCTCCTCCAGGTCCCCCCAGTCCTCCTCCTCCTCCTCCTCCAGGTCCTACTCCTCCTCCTGCCACATCTCCAACTGCACAGCCACAGCCCGGAAGGAAGCGTGGAAGGAAGACTAGACAGTGATTGCCCTGGGTCCAGTCTGGTCGGCCAAAAAATGCAGCCTCTTGTGGTACCACAGCCTGGGGACACAGATGTCATCTGCTGCTATCCGAGTCTCTATGAATCCCGGACTAGACTGCCCTCCCTTAGATATGGACTCCTCAGGCCACCAATTTTGATGTTGAAGAATTGATGTCAGCCGTGGGGGTCCCAGGCTTCACTAATTTCTGCTGTTGATCCAGTGTTGCCTTCCTCTGTGTTTGGTTCTGATCCCTTAATAAAGGATTTTTGTTTTGAATTATACTCTCATATGTGTTTTCCTTCAAAAATGACAGTTTGTTTGTGAGGATTCAGGTACATTTCAAATATACAATGTGAAATGAACAAGGGACACCAACAACAAAAAATCTCCTTGAGATTAAATAATAAAAGATAATAATGGTGTTGGGGTAACTTGACACACAAAACACACACAAAAATATTCTGGAGTAAAAATAAAAATAACATTGAACAAAGATCAGCCTTGGAAAAAATCCAAACATTAAAGAAAAAAAAAGGCTTAAAATCCAAAAAAAAAAAACATAAACAATATAAAACTGTCAGATGTGACAACTAATAACAATATATTGAGGGAATCCCACTAAAAAAACACAAATAAAAGTTTGTGAGAAGTGTGTGTGAATATGAGCATCAAAACTACTTAATTCTTGTCACATTATAAAGAAGAAGAGAGTGCGCTGTATTAAACCATTTTGAACATTGCAGCGTGACGAAAGTGCTGTATCCATTGCGAACGCTAAGTTTACCAGAACGAGGTGTCCCGTGTCGGAATTTCTTCTGAGCATGCGCGGCACTTTGTGCGTCGGAACAGGCCACACACGGTCGGAATTGACGCGATCGGATTTTGTTGTCGGAAAATTTTATCTCCTGCTGTCCAACTTTGTGTGTCGGAAAATCCGATGGAAAATGTCCGATGGCGCCCACACACGGTCGGAATTTCCAACAACACGCTCCGATCGGACATTGTCCATCGGAAAATCCGACCGTGTGTACGGGGCATTAGTATTTTTGCTGAATGTTCGTATTGAGAGGTGATTCGGATGACATCTAGTGGTATGAGATAGTAATTACATTATCATTTTCTGCCTCTTTAGATCCACTCTTCGGACTCTTCCTTGCTCTGAAGAAACCAGCATCCATTGGCTGGTGAAACGTGTCAGCAGCGTGGCGTCAGCATGTCACTTGGGAGCCGCGCTCTCTTTGATTTGAAATGTCATGCGCCCCTTTACAGGCATACTATAGACACCCCCCAGGTATGAAATTTAAAGGAGTATTACACTTTTATTGTTTCACTTTAAGCATTATTAAAATCACTGCTCCCGAAAAAACGGCCATTTTTAAAACTTTTTTTTGCATTGATTCATGTCCCCTGGGGCAGGACCCAGGTCCCCAAACACTTTTTATGACAATATCATGCGTATATAGGCCTTTAAAATTAGCTCTTTTGATTTCTCCCATAGACTTTTAAAGGGTGATCAGCGGCTTTCGAATTTGCCGCGAACACCCCAAATTGTTCGCTGTTCGGCGAACTGGCGAACAGCCGATGTTCGAGTGGAACATGAGTTCAACTCGAACTCGAAGCTCATCCCTACTCTCTACCCAATCTTGTACAAGACCTAGAATACTTCCAATTACTATCAAATCTAAAAATCAATCACTCAAAATCTAATGCCCTCAACATCACTTTACCCCCAACTTCAGTAGAATTATGTAAAAAAAACTTGCCCTTCTTATGGGCCAAACAAAATATAACATATCTAGGAATTGAAATCCCTACAAATTTAAATGATCTCTTTAAACTTAACTTCATACCCATACTAAGAGAATTACATGATGATTTGAAAAGATGGACTTCTCTAAACGTTTCTTGGTTTGGTAGAGCCTCAATAATTAAGATGACAATCTTACCCCGATTTCTATGTCATGCAAACAATTCCCATTCGTTTACCACCATCATTCTTCGTATTCTTTCACAAAGCATATTCTACCTTCATTTGGAGGAGCAAACCTCCTAGAGTCAAATTCACTCACTCAAAAGCTATCAAATCTCAACCCCTCATTGGTCCTACACTAGAAATCTTTCATAACACCTTTAAAACTATTAACCGATCGCCTTGGCTCAGCTCTCTCACACCACTAAAAAACAACCCAGATTTTCCCCCAAATTTACACATCATTTCTACTCCTTATAACTCACCTTTTAAGTGTAAAACGGATTTCTCCAGTGCGTCATGTCCAGCATGGGAGCAAGACCTTGATATAAACAGAAGAGAACTGGGAAACAATCTATATGTACGCACATAAAGGATCTCTAAATGTAGCCACCCAAGAATGTGGTTTCAAAATCATTACTAGATGGTATAGAACTCCCGCCCTATTACATAAATTTTCTCCCCAGATTTCTGACAGATGCTGGAGATGCAAACATGAGGAAGGCTCGATTCTACATATTAGTAGTCTTGCCCTTTGATCCAGAATTTCTGGAAAATAGTACACGAAACTCATCTCAATCACTTCCGAAAACTTAAGATTTAATCCAGCACAATACCTTCTACATTACAACTCAATCCCCAAAAAACAATATCTTAAATCATTATCTATGTTCATGATAAATGCAGCAAGACTGTCAGGTCTCTCACTTACCAGACCGGTGAGTCCGCAGAGGCAGAGGGTAGGCTCCCCTACGTATCCGACTCGCGACCCCCGATACAGCAGACAGGAAGCCCGTGAGTGCGGAGCGGCACGAGAGCCTGTGCAGGAGTCCGGATCCCGGAAAGAGGTAGTCCTCAAACAGCAGGTGGCAGTCAGAAGCACAGGCAACAGATGCTGAGCAGGAGCTGACAGACTGGTCACACACACAGGCAGGGTTCGGAAACAGGCGGACAGCGAAGGTACAAGAGGAGCAGGCAGAAACGGGGCCAAACAAGCCGGGATCAGATGCAGGCGGAAGTCAGGAGAGTCCAATAGACAAGCCGGGTTGTCAACAGATCAGAACACAGGAACACAGGAGCACGGAGCAGGTAACGGGAACTTAGGTACAGGAGCTGATGATCAGCCAGCACCGAGCAGAGAGTGCAGGAAGCCTAAATAGGCCGATTGGTGCCAAACGCCGCGAACGCGTGTGTGTCGGTACGCACAGGCACCCGCGCACGTGCCCGAGCGCACCCCCGGACAGCAGCGCGCACACCAGCACCACCAGGCACACGCATACCAGCGCCCATAGGCGGACGTGCGCTAACACGCGCGCCCGGCCGCCACCACGCACACCATGGCCAGCCGGATCACCAACACCAGTGTCCATAGAGGCAGGCGCCCCAGCACCTACAGGAACACGCGCACTGGCGCGCACCGACGCCCAACCAGGTAACCTCTCTGACAAAGACATTGTATCCGCTGCCACTGGCTTTTGCACATTATTCCATCAAAAAAAGAATGGTTTCTCATCACCTCCTCCCATATCCGCCTCCAGGACTTCTCCCAAGCCTCGCCCATCCTCTGGGTTTCCCTACCCCAATCTGTCAGACGGTCTCCAAATTTATCCACATTTAGGTGATCCCTGAAAACTTTCCTCTTCAGAGAAGCCTATTCTGCCTCCATCTAACAACTGCACTTCTATTTTCTCCATCAGCTCACCCCGCCCCCACAGCTATTACCCTTTTGTATAACTTGACCCTCCCTTCTGGATTGTAAGCTCTAACGAGCAGGGCTCTCTGATTCCCCCTGTATTGAATTGTATTGTAATTGTACTGTCTGCACTAATTTTGTAAAGCGCTGTGCAAACTGTCGGCACTATATAAATATAAATCCTGTATAATAATAATACTCTGCATCCAGTGTAGTCTATATCTACAGTTCATTCCGTGGTATACTGTTTCTAATACACTTCAGGCGGTGTATATATATATATATATATATATATATATATATATATATATATGCTCTGCATCCAGTGTAGCCTATATCTACGGTGCATTACGTGGTGTACTGTTTCTAATTCTAATACACCTCAGGCCCTGTACACAGTAATAGGGATGAGCCAAACACCCCCTGGTTCGGTTTGCATCAGAGCCTGCGAACGCAAGTTATTGTCCTAAAAAGGGTTTTGGGACCCGGTTCCTGCCCCAGGGGACATGTGTCAATGAAAAAAAAAGTTTTAAAAACAGCCGTTTTTTCAGAAGCAGTGATTTTAATGATGCTTAAAGTGGAAAAAAAAAGCGAAATATTCTTTTAAATATCATACCTGGGGGGTGTCTATAGTATGCCTGTAAAGTGGCATGTGTTTCCCGTGCTTAGAACAGCCCCTGCACAAAATGACATTTTTAAAGGAGTAAAAATGATTTAAAACTGCTTGCGGCTTTAATGTAATGTCGGGTCCCGGCAATATGGATGAAAATCAGTGAGACAAACAGCATGGGTACCCCCCCCAGTCCATTACCAGGCCCTTTGGGTCTTATATGGATATAAAGGGGAACCCTGCACCCAAATTAAAGAAAAGGAAAGGCGTGGGGCCCCCAGGCCCTATATACTCTGAATAGCAGTATACAGGCGGTGCAAACAAGACAGGGACTGTAGGTTTGTTGTTAAGTAGAATCTGTTTGTAATTTTGAACTGGTACATTTTTAAAGTGTAGCTCCAGCCAAAAAATCTATTTTTAAGCTTTGTTTTGCTGTCTGTGCACCTCTTCAGAAGATTTCACCTCACTTTCTGTCCCAATGACAAATGTTTTTTGAAAATTTGGGGTTTTTAGTGAAAAAAGGATTGGTGATAAAGCATCAGTGAAGAGGAGACACATTTTTCCCATATTAACTCTTACAGGAGAGAATTTCCCTTCCAGGGGTAGATGTCATCTCACTTCTTGTTGTCTCCTTCCGTTTGCAAGCAGGAGTCGTTTGTAAGTTGGATGTTTGAAAGTAGGGGTCTGCCCTATATACTCTGCAGAAATTGAGGCCTTAGGTGTTGGTGTTGCCACAACACTGTAAGCCCTCACAGTTACTCTTGGTGGGCACAGAAACGGGCCCTGCTGTGAAATTTTAGATCAAGAGTTGTAATTACATGCCATTGTTGAACAGTGGTAGAAAAATTGGGCCTTTTGGTGGTGGTGCTGGTGCCACAACACTGTAAGAATTGTAATTACATGTCCCTATTAAGCAGGGGCTGAAAAATTGGGCCTTAGGCACTGGTGCCACAACACTGCAACCCCTCACAGATACTATAGTTGGAGCGCAGGAATGAGCCCTGCTGCAAAGTATTGAATCAAAAATTGTAATTACAAGCCCCTGTTAAACAGGGGCAGAAAAATTGGGCCTTGGCCACTGGTGGCGGTGCCCAGAACCAAAAATGTTCTTACAAGCTATCAGCATGAAAATTGAGGAGGAAGAGGATTGTCACTCAGCATAACAGGATAGTCACTCAGCATAGGCAGTCTTGAAGGGATCTCACATTAAAAAAAAAATCAATTGGTTACATCAGCATCAGGTGCTTGGTAGCTGGTGATCCAAGACTTATTCATTTTTATGAAGGTCAGACGGTCGACCGATTTGGTGGACAGGCGCACCCTGTGATCGGTTACAAAACCTCCAGCAGCACTGAATGTGCGTTCCGAAAGAACGCCGGATGCAGGACAGGCCAGTAGCTCAATTGCATACTGTGCAAGCTCTGGCCAGTGATCCATCCTCAAGACCCGGAAACCCAGAGGATTTTCGGTGGGAAAGGTGTCCAAGTCTGATCTTGCCCTTAGGTATTCCTGCACCATGTGAATCAGACGCTGGCGATGGTTGCTGGAACCGATCATACCTTGGGGCTGCGGACTAAAAAATTGTCTGAACGTATCGGTCAGACGGCCACGTTCCCCACCACTCCTTCTGTGACTGACCAAAGCCTCAGCAACACGTTGTCCAGGAGGACCAGGAAATTGTAACCTCCCAGGCTCTGGAAAAGCGTTGCACAAACCTTTCCGCGAGGCCTCCCGAAGATGTTTCATCCTCTGCTCCCTCTGCGACGGCAAGATAAGGTCCGCAACCTTACCCTTGTAACGTGGATCAAGGAGGGTTGTCAGCCAGTAATGACAGGACAGTGCATGCATCCCTGATCATAGCCCACTGGCGTGGGGAAAAAAAAACAAGCTCCCCTGACCTTGTTCTGGTGCCATAGTCGCATAGGTACTCATTGATGGCCCTCTGCTGCATGTGCAGCCACTGCAGCATGGCCAACGTTGAGTTCCACCTGGTGGGCATGTCACAGACTAGGCGGTTCTTGGGCAAGTTACATTCCTTTTGGAGGTCAGCCAGCCGAGCACTGGCATTATATGACCTGCGGAAATGCACACAGACTTTTCTGGCCTGCCTCAGGACATCCTGTAAGCCCGGGTACCTGACCAAGAACTGCTGCACCACCAAGTTAAGGACGTGAGCCAAACAGGGAACATAGGTCAGCTGTCCCTGTCGGAGGGTGGAGAGGAAGTTGGTACCATTGTCGCAAATCACCATTCCTGTCTTAAGCAGGCATGGTGTCAACCACCTCTGAACCTGCCCCTGCAGAGCTGACAGAATCTCTGCCCCGTGTGGCTCCTGTCCCCCAAGCACACCAGCTCAAGCACCGCATGGCATCTTTTTGCCTGCATGCTTGCGTAGCCCCTTAAATGCCTACAGAGCACCGCTGGTTCCAAGGACAAATCAGCACAGGAAGAGGCCATGGAGGAAGAAGAAGAGGAGGGGGTGGAGGAGAGAGGTGTGGCAGAATCACCACTAGTAGAATTTTGGAGGCGTGGTGGCGGAACAACCTCCAACACTACTGCACCCTTTCCTGCATCCTTCCCAGCTGCCAGAAGAGTCACCCAGTGCGCGGTGAAAGATAGGTAACGTCCGTGTCCATGCCTGCTGGACCATGAGTCAGCAGTAATATGCCCCTTACCGCTGACCGCCCTGTCCAGCAAGGCCAAGACATTGCCTTCCACATGCCGGTATAGAGCCAGAATCGCCTTCCTTGAGAAAAAGTGACATTTGGGAACCTGCCACTGAGGAACCGCACATTCCACAAACTCATGGAAGGGAGCAGAGTCTACCAACTGAAAAGCAGCAGTTGAAGTGCTAGCAATTTAGCCAAGCTAGCATTCAACCGCTGGGCATGTGGATGGCTGGGAGTGAACTTCTTTCGGCGGTGCAGCAGCTGGGGCAGGGAAATTTGCCTGGTACAATCTGACGTCGGTGTACTGATAGCAGATTGCCCGCAAGTACTTGGCTGTGACACACCTAATTCTAAACCTTAATTCCTCTCGGTTCAGAGAAGACTGAAGGTATAGTGGGGTTGGAGATCCCAGCTAATGAGGAGCAAGGAGAGGTCCGCTTTGTTCTTTGGTGTGGGTCTTTTCGATAAGCTTGCCAACGAACTGCATGGCAGGTCGACATATGTATGGTCAAGCATGTGGTGCCCAAGTGGGTGATGTTTTGGCCACGCGAGATACGCTTGAGACATATGTTGCAAATGGCAGCAGTGGGATCTGATGCACTCGTCTCAAAAAAGGCCCACACCAAAGAACTTTTGGAATAACGCACAGAGACAGCACATGCGCATGCGGAGCTCTGCGGTGTGATGCAGTCGGTGTGCTGCCCTTAAGCTGGCCCCTGGAGCCATACTGCCTCGTTGGAGATGTGCCTCCTCCTCCTCCTCTCTCCTATCAGGCACCCACGTTGAGTCAGTTACCTCATCATCCCCTCCCTCCTTATCACTGGAGCAAACCTGGCAGTATGCTGCAGCAGGGGGAACGTGACTGCCAGATTGCTGTCCTTCTTGGGCACCCCCTCTCTCTGGGCTCACACTACTGCCTTCCTCTAGCTGGGTACCATCATCGGAGCCTTCACAACGCTGGGCATCCTCCTGGAGCATGTACCCAACACTGTGGTCAAACAGTTCGGGGGACTCCTCAGGAGGACAAGTGGGGCTAGGGAAAGAGTGACTGATGCCATTGAGCTGAGGGAATAGGCCGTGTTGGCAGCTGCTTTGCCAGACAAAGTACCCTGTGCCTGGGTGAGAGAGGATGAGGAGGATGAGGACGGCTTGGTCATCCACTCTGCCAAGTCTTCGGCATGTTGCAGCTCAACACAGCCAGCTGCCAAAAAAAAGGACAATTGTGTCCCACAGCCACGTGCTGATGAGGATGCACCGTCTTCACGACCAGCACTATTGCCTCTAGACACAGAGCCTGCTTGCCCTCTTTTATTGGCTTGTGAATGTCTGCCTCTCCTCGTTGGCCTTCCAGACAAACTAATGGCCTGCAGTAAGATGTAGCTGCACAAAAGCTGGGATGTATATATATATACTGATACTGCAGCTAGCAGAATCAACTACCTGCCTGTAGTATTATTAGTATGAGAACACCAGCAATTGTCTAAAGGTAGCTTTAGGTGCACACTGTGCAGAGGACACAGTACACTAACTGTAAATACTGCAGATGCCTGCCTGTGGTATTAATAGGAACAGAAGAACACCAGCAATTGTCTTCAGGTAACTTTAGGTGCACACTGTGCAGAGGACACAGTACACTAACTTCAAATACTGCAGCTGCCTGTGGTACTAATAGGATCAGAAGAAAACTAGCAATTGTCTTCAGGTAGCTTTAGGTGCACACTGTGCAGAGGGCAAAGTATACTAACTGTAAATACTGCAGCTGCCTGCCTGTGGTACTAATAAGATCAGAAGAACACCAACAATTGTCTCCAGGTAGCTTTAGGTGCACACTGTGCAGAGGACACATACACTAACTGTAAATACTGCAGCTGCCTGCCTGTGGTATTAATAGGATCAGAACAACAGCAATTGTCTTTAGGTAGCTTTAGGTGCACACTGTGCAGAGGACACAGTACACTAACTGTAAATACTGCAGCTGCCTGTCTGTGGTACTAAAAGGATCAGAAGAACACCAACAATTGTCTTCAGGTAGCTTTAGGTGCACACTGTGCAGAGGACACAGTACACTAACTGTAAATACGGCAGCTGCCAGCCTGTGGTACTAATAGGATCAGAAGAACACCAGCAATTTTCTTCAGGTAGCTTTAGCTGCACACTGTGTAGAGGACACAGTACACTAACTGTAAATGCTGCAGCTGCCTGCCTATGGTATTAATAGGATCAGAACAACAGCAATTGTCTTCAGGTAGCATTAGGCGCACACTGTGCAGAGGACACAGTACACTAACAATAAAAAATAATGCAGCTGCCTATCTGTGGTACTAATAAGATCAGAAGAACACCAGCAATTTTTTTCAGGTAGCTTTAGGTGCACACTGTGCAGAGGACACAGTACACTAACTGTAAATACTGCAGCTGGCTGCCTGTGGTATTAATAGGATCAGAACAACAGCAATTGTCTTCAGGTAGCTTTAGGTGCACACTGTGCCGAGGACACAGTACACTAACTGTAAATACTGCAGTTGCCTGCCTGTGGTACTATTAGAATCAAAAGAACACCACCAATTTTCTTCAGGTAGCTTTAGGTGCACACTGTGCAGAGGACACAGCACACTAACTGTAAATATTGCAGCTGCCTGCCTGTGGTATTAATAGGATCAGAACACCAGCAATTGTCTTCAGGAAGCTTTAGCTGCACACTGTGCAGAGGACACAGTACACTAACTGTAAATACTGCAGCTGCCTGCCTGTGGTATTAATAGGATCAGAACAACAGCAATTGTCTTCAGGTAGCTTTAGGTGCACACCATGCAGAGGACACAGTACACTAACTGTAAATACTGCAGCTGCCTGCCTGTGGTACTAATAGGATCAGAAGAACACCAGCAATTTTCTTAAGGTAGCTTTAGGTGCACACTGTGCAGAGGACACAGTACACTAACTGTAAATACAGCAGCTGCCTGCCTGTGGTATTAATAGGATCAGAACAATAGCAATTGTCTTCAGGTAGCTTTAGGTGCACACTGTGCAGAGGACACAGTACACTAACTATAAAAAATAATGCAGCTGCCTATCTGTGGTACTAATAGGATCAGAAGAACACCAGCAATTTTCTTCAGGTAGCTTTAGCTGCACACTGTGCAGAGGACACAGTACACTAACTGTAAATACTGCAGCTGCCTGCCTGTGGTATTAATAGGATCAGAAGAACACCAACAATTTTCTTCAGGTAGCTTTAGGTGCACACTGTACAGAGGACACAGTACACTAACTGTAAATACTGCAGCTGCCTGCCTGTGGTATTAATAGGATCAGAACAACAGAAATTGTCTTCAGGTAGCTTTAGGTGCACACTGTGCAGAGGACACATTACACTAACTGTAAATACTGCAGCTGTCTGCCTGTGGTATTAATTGGATCAGAACAACAGCAATTGTCTTCAGGTAGCTTTAGGTGCACACTGTGCAGAGGACACAGTACACTAACTGTAAATACTGCAGCTGCCTGCCTGTGGTACTAATAGGATCAGAAGAACACCACAAATTTTCTTCAGTTGGCTGTAGGTGCACACTGTGCAGAGGACACAGTACACTAACTGTAAATACTGCAGCTGCCTGCCTATGGTATTATTAGGATCAGAACAACAGCAATTGTCTTCAGGTAGCTTTAGGTGTACACTGTGCAGAGGACACAGTACACTAACTGTAAATACTGCAGCTGCCTGCCTGTGGTACTAATAGGATCAGAAGAACACCACCAATTTTCTTCAGGTAGCTTTAGGTGCACACTGTGCAGAGGACACATACACCAACTGTAAATACTGCAGCTGCCTGCCTGTGGTATTAATAGCATCAGAATAACACCAGCAATTGTCTTCAGGTAGCTTTAGGTGCACACTGTGCAGAGGACACAGTACACTAACTGTAAATACTGCAGCTGCCTGCCTGTGGTATTAATAGGATCAGAACAACAGAAATTGTCTTCAGGTAGCTTTAGGTGCACACTGTGCAGAGGACACAGTACACTAACTGTAAATACTGCAGCTGCCTGTCTGTGGTACTAAAAGGATCAGAATAACACCAACAATTGTCTTCAGGTAGCTTTATGTGCACACTGTGCAGAGGACACAGTACACTAACTGTAAATACTGCAGCTGCCTGCCTGTGGTACTAATAGGATCAGAAGAACACCAGCAATTGTCTTCAGGTAGCTTTTTTTTTTTTTTTAATTATTTTTATTGCATTTTCATTACAAACAATACACATATGACTCAAGTGCTATGATACATCCATATAACAATTCCAGCTTATACGTTACATTTCTGCGGGTGTATGGTGTACATCACATCATTAATCATCTAGGTGGTGCGTTCTCCCCATTCTCGGCTCACGACCTTGGAAGAGTCAAAAAAAGACCTTCCCCCTGTTTCACTCAGCAAAAATCTCCTCTCATAACATCTCAGATCATTGCTAAGTCTCAGTTAAGCCGTTTCTGGTTCAGCTAACCATGTATGCTATACCTTATCATATTTCGACGCACATCCCTATTCGCGTATGTATCTTTATATAAGGGGAGATTATCATTGACCAGACGTTTCCATTGCATTAAAGAGGGAGGGTTGGGTTTCTTCCATTGTATGGCAATATTCTTTCAGACATAAAAGAGTAACAATCCCACTAGTGTACGTTTCGCTATAGTTGGTACAAGCGTTTCATTCAATCCCAAGAGACAAACCTCCATGACTTGTGGCAATGTGGCTGGTACGACCCTACTTATCATGTCTAGTACCTCCCTCCAATATTGCTGAATTCTAGAGAAGTTCCAGAAAATATGTGAGAAATCTCCTGGTGAGATTCCACATCTCCAGCATTCTGCGGGGCAATCAGGGTTCATCATATGGAGTCTATGTGAAGTGAAATATGCTCTGTGTACAACTTTAAATTGCACTAACCTATCACATATAGAAACTAGAGATCGAAAAGGGAAATCCCAAACATCATCCCAGTCATCATTGTCTAGAGTGGGTATGTCATGTTGCCAGCGAGCCAAGAGTTTGTCTAGAGATGGTAAAGACACCGAGACCAAGTGTGCATAGAGCTGTGAAGTAGGTTTCTCAGCACAGTTAGTTCTGAGTGTCTTCTCCAACCCCGACTGAACTATGGTGCAAGAAGAGCGTGGAAATTGTGCAGCAAAAGCATGTGATAATTGGAGGTAACCAAATTGGTAGTGATGTGGTATATTATATAAAGAGGACAGCTGTGACCGAGATAGTAATGATATTTGTGACACTATTTGTGATAGAGTTTTTACACCGTGTTTGGTCCAAGCAAAAGGATCCGGGAGTTCATATATGTGAGGTAAATTTGGGTTTAGCCATAATGGGGCATTAGGGGAATTTTCAGTTGGTTTATATTTTTCAATAGCTAATCCTGCCCGCCATACTCTCAAGATGGTGCGCATAGAGGGTGTCAGGGTGTAAGGGCCGCGAGGGCCTCTGAAGATCAGGAACTGGAGGGCCTCCAACGAACCCATTACCGTGGCCTCTAGGACTGTAGATGAATTTGTTTTATCGGGGTGTAGCCACCAGGCCACCATTACTAGCTGGGTGGCTAGAAAATATTTGTAACAATCGGGAAATGCCATACCACCCTGCGTTGTTGGCCTCATCAAGGTCGTCAATTTGTACCTAGGCGGCGAAGGACCCCACAAAAAAGATGAGAATAGTTAGTTAAGTTTTTTAAAAAAAGATATGGGTACCCATTGTGGGGAGTGACCAAAGAGATAAATGTACTTGGGAATGATTTTCATTTTTATAAGATTCACTCTCCCCCAAACGGACAGAGGTAACTTACACCATGAGTTGAGTTTTGTCTTAGTGTCTATCAGTATTGGGTCTAGGTTTAGCGAAATAAAATCTGAGGCCTGGGTGGATATTTGTACCCCGAAGTATTTAAAGGTGTCAAGCCACTGCAGGGGACAATCCGGAGGGGATGTAGACCTAGCTGCTTGATCTATCGGGAATAACAAGGATTTGGACCAGTTTACCTTAAGTCCAGTAACCTCTGTAAAGGCGTCTAGTACAGTGAATGCACCCTGCAGGGATGAGCCAGTGTCATTTAGGAACAGCAGCATGTCGTCTGCGTACAGGGCTACCCTCTCCTCCAGCAAACCAAGACGGAGACCCCTGATATGAGGGGAGGTACGCAATGCCTCCACCACCGGTTCAATGGCTAAAGCAAATAAAGTCGGGGAGAGAGGGCAGCCCTGCCGAGTTCCTCTATATAATCTAAAGGGGGTGGACAATCCCCCTCCCAGTCTCACCGAGGAGGTGGGGCATTTATACAACACTTGAAGCCAGTGGATAAACACTAATGGGAATCCCATCCTGCGCAATGTTTCCCACAAGAAGGGCCACTCCACGGTATCAAAAGCCTTTTCTATGTCAAGTGAGGCTATCGCTCTCGATCCCGTGTTGTGGTGTTGAGCATGTATGTTAGTGAACAACCTTCTAAGGTTTACATCGGTGGACCTAAGGGGCATAAAGCCAGTTTGATCAGGATCTATTAAGGAGGGTAGGAGGGGATACAGTCGAAGGGCCAGCAATTTAGTCAGAATTTTGAAATCATTATTCAGTAACGTTATTGGTCGGTAAGAGGCACAGGATGTTGGGTCCTTAGGGGATTTGTATATTAAGGTCAGGTATGCATGGTACATGGAATCTGGTAGTTTGCCATCAGTTAAACAGGTAGTGTAGAGTTGGGTCAACAGAGGCGCTAATAGATCACCATGTACCTTATAGAAAACAATTGGAAGGCCATCAGGCCCAGGCACCTTTCCAGAAGGAAAGGAGTGGATGGCGTTCAGGACCTCTAGGGCCATAAATGGTTGGACTAGTGTCTCCCGTTCTTGGTCTGAAAGCCAACCGAGTGCCAGTGGATCCAATAGATCTTGCAGCTTCTCTGGCTGGAAATCAGAGGTTAAGGTGGACGTATATAAGGTTTTGTAAAAAGAGCTGAATGTTTGCAAGATTTCCGAAGGAGCGGTTACCCTCTCACCTTCAGAGGTCTGCAGTACGGAGACAAGTGTGAGTGGTTGGTCGTTTTGTGCCAACAAGGCCAAAAGACGACCATTTTTATCACCCTGCTCGAAAGTCCTCTGTTTACCTCTAAGGACCTCAAGTCGCGTGACCTCTGATAAGTGCAGATGGAGTTCCCTTTGAGCTGCCATCAGCAGATCAAAGTGAACAGGGGTGGGATCCGAGCTGTATATAGAGGTCTGAGTTGTAACCGATTGTTGCAGTGATCGAGTCTCGATTGATTGCTGTTTCTTAATGTGTGCAATGGACGAAATGTACTGCCCCCTAGTGTAGGCCTTGAAAGCATCACAAACAATGTCCGTAGAGGAGGATTCGGCGTTCCACTCCCAGAACTCAGCAAGAAGGGGGGCAATGTGTCTGTCAGGTCCGGATGCGAGACCCAGTGTGCCCTCAGTTTCCAAAGCGCAGCACTCCTGGACGCAGGAGAGCGTAGTACTATTGCCAGTGGGCTATGGTCTGACAGCCCACTTGGCAGATAGGAAGCCTCCAGCACATCTGCCATCAGTGTAAGATTAGAGAATGCCAAATCTATGTGCGATACCGTTTTATAAGAGGTGGAGAAGCATGAATAAATTCTGGCGGTAGGGTGCTTCCACCGCCAGATCTCTTCTAAACCCTTTGCCTGAGCCCAGGCAGACAGATCCCTATTGTGGTGTTTGGAGGGAGCAGGTCTATCCAAGTCCGGGGACAGGGTGGCATTGAAATCACCCATTATTAATAATTTACCCGGGCCGAAAGATGCAACCTTATCCATAACCGTATATAGTATGTTGGGTGAAAAAGGTAGAGGTATGTACAAACCAACCACAACATATCTCTGTGACCAGAGTGTAAACACCACAATGACAAATTTACCCTGTTGGTCCGTACACACCTCATCAATCACACATGGAAAGCTTTTGTGAATCAGGATCGACACTCCCCTTGCATACGTGGAGTACGTGGCATGAATAGCCCTCTGTTTCCATGTTTTTTTTAGTGTCAAGATTTTGCAACCCATGAGGTAGGTCTCCTGAAGGATAATAAGTTGGGGGCGTGGGATTTTAAATATTGGAATAGTAAGGCCCTTTTGAGTTGGAGCCGAGGCCCCTTACATTCCACGAAGGGACTGTGAAGGAATCAGCTAGGGGATCAGCCATTTGAGGAATGTGAGAGTGACCAATTAGGATGATTGAGGGGGCGCACCAAGAAACAACCCATAAGCAGCATAATCTCTGTTACATCATACCAGGTATCATCAGCACTTAAACAGTTTACATTACCTAGAACAAAAAAAGAAACAAAAGAAAAAACAAAAAAACTCAAAAACATTGCTTAAACAACCCAAGCACAATGTGCTTTCCTTACTATGTCCCATCCCCCCTCCAAAAACAAGGGGGAGAGCTTGGGAATAGTTTTACCCCTAAACTTAAACTTAGAACTGCAGTTGCGACTCTAAATTAGTGCACTACACTCCAGTCGCAAGGCGACCAATCAATAACCGTCTCCTTCCAATGGCAGGGTTTCGGACTAAGAAACCCCTAAGAGTCTGCCAACAGAGGAGATGAGTGGGAAAGGTGGTTCCAAAACAGAAAAAAACGGGGGGGGAAGGGACAGAGTGGTGGCTCAGTCCTGTAGTACTTCTGATGTGTACGTAGGATGCGTCCTCAGCAAGGTGGCGAGCAGTCCAGCCCATGGTAGAGTGCTAAAATGTTCCACAAAAAAGAAAGGATGGGGGTCTGAAATATTTGAAAAGAGGGGGGGTCAGCGTATATCAATCGTACGTCCCGAATCAAGGTCACATGTGCAAATATATTTGCACCAGGATCGGAGGACCATCAAACAGGGGGACATGAAAAAATAAAAGTTAGAAATCAAACCTTAACATATTAGAACAATTCCCAGGTAGCAGTGTTAGCCTTGTTGTGAATTCATCCACGACCATCCAGCCAGGATATTGCTGTTTCAGGATCCGTGAAGAAATGCGCCCGATCACCATCAATCACGCAGAGCTTGCTTGGGTACAGTAGACTGAATTTTAGGCCTTTTTCTCTGAGGTGACGTCTTGCTTCAGTGAAGAACGGCGTCTCTGCTGTACCTCCGGAGAATAGTCGGGAAAGAGCATAATTCTGGCATTATTAAAGCACAGGTCCTGCTTTTCCCTGGCTGCTGCAAGCAACTTGTCCCTGTCTCTGTAGTTCAGTAATCTGAGCAGGAAGTGCCTCGGTGGGGCTCCGGGAATCGGAGGGGTTGGAGGGACCCTGTGTGCCCTCTCTACTACATATGTAGGAGGCATTGCAGGAAGCTCTAGCAGTGAGAGCAGAAAAGTTTCTGCAAACTCCGCAGGTCTGGAGCCCTCCGCATGTTCGGGCAGTCCCAGTACACGGATGTTATTTCTCCTAAGTCTATTTTCGGTATCTATGGACTTTTCTTGTAGAGCCTTCACTTGTAGCTGCAGGGCACGGAGGTCTCGGGAGTCAGATCTGGTGTCATCCTCCAACTGGGAGATGCGGCCCTCTGCCTCCATGAACCGGGACCTAAATTTGTCCATGTCATGTCTGATAAGGCTGACATCAGTGACTAGGTGGTCAGTCTTGACCATAACCGAATTGTTGCCCGCTTTAATAGCCGCTAACAGTTCTGTGCAGAGGACACAGTACACTAACTGTAAATACTGCAGCTGCCTGCCTGTGGTATTAATAGGATCAGAACAACCGAAGTTGTCTTCAGGTAGCTTTAGGTGCACACTGTGCAGTGGACACAGTACACTAACTGTAAATACTGCAGCTGCCTGCCTGTGGTACTAATAGGATCAGAAGAACACCAGCAATTTTCTTCAGGTAGCTTTAGGTGCACACTGTGCAGAGGACACAGTACACTAACTGTAAATACTGCAACTGCCTGCCTGTGGTATTAATAGGATCAGAACAACAGCAATTGTCTTAAGGTAGCTTTAGGTGCACATTGTGCAGAGGACATGGTACACTAACTGTAAATACTGCAGCTGCCTGCCTGTGGTACTAATAGGATCAGAAGAACACCATTAATTTTCTTCAGGTAGCTTTAGGTGCACACTGTGCAGAGGACACAGTACACTAACTGTAAATACTGCAGCTGCCTGCCTGTGGTATTAATAGGATCAGAATAACAGCAATTGTCTTCAGGTAGCTTTAGGTGTACACTGTGCAGAGGACACAGTACACTAACTGTAAATACTGCAGCTGCCTACCTGTGGTACTAATAGGATCAGAAGAACACCAGCAATTTTCTTCAGGTAGCTTTAGGTGCACACTGTGCAGAGGACACAGTACATTAAGTGTAAATACTGTAGCTGCCTGCCCGTCGTACTAATAGGATCATAAGAACACCAGCAATTTTCTTCAGGTAGCTTTAGGTGCACACTGTGCAAAGGACACAGTACACTAACTGTAAATACTGTAAAAACACCTGCCTGCCTGTCAGTAGGAAGAGAATAACAGGAACGGATCTAGCTAAACTGAATACAGTGTGTAAATATATATATATATATATATATATATATATATATATATATATATATATATATATATATATATATATATATACATACAACACCTAGGGTGCATATATATACACAATACACTGTAAGTGCAGCTAACTGACTCACCTGCCTACTCTAACTAATCTAACTTAATTCAAATGACACTGTCTCTCTGTCTATTTCTCTCCGCCACAACACACTACACAAGGCCGCCACGCAGGCGGCCTTATATAGTGTGGGGTGTGTACTAAACCCCCTGAGCCATAATTGCCAAAGCCACCCTGGCTTTGGCCAATTATGGCTCTCTGTACAGACGGCGCTGTGATTGGCCAAACATGCGGGTCATAGTGCATGCTTGGCCAATCATCAGCCAGCAATGCACTGCAATGCCGCAGTGAATTATGGGCTGTGACGCGCCACTCGAATTTGGCGTGAACGGCCCATAACGTCCGCAATTCGACGAATGGTTGAACAGGCGATGTTCAAGTCGAACATGGGTTCGACTCTAGCTCGAAGCTCATCCCTACACAGTATCTAATACTGTGTGTACAGTTTCTACTACACTTTTGGTGGTTTACATAGTATACAATACAGTTCCTTCGTTGTACAGTTGCTAATACGGTACAGATGGTGTACACAGTATCTAATACAGTGTGTATAGTTTTTACTACACTTCTGGTGGTGTACACAGTATACAATACAGTGCAGCCGTTGTACACTTTCTAATACACTTCAGGCGGTGTACACAGTATCTAATACAGTGTAGTGTGGTGTTGCAAAACAAAAAATACATCATGTCTGGAAGGCCACCAAGGAGAGGCAGACGCTCACAGGCCACTAAAAGAGGGCAAGCAGCCTCTGTGTTTACAGTCAACAGTGGTGGTCGTGGACATGGTGCATCCTCTGCAGGTGGCCGTAGGGCAATGCAGAAGAGTTGGTGGAGTGGATAACGAAGCTGTCCTCATCCTCCTCATCCTGTAATTACAATTCTTTATATAATATTTCACAGCAGGTCCCGTTCCTGTGCCCAACAAGAGTAACTGTGAGGGCTTACAGTGTTGTGGCACCACCACCACCACCCAAGGCCCAATTTTTCTGCCCCTTTTTAACAGGGGCATGTAATTACAATTTTTGATATAATATTTCTGCGCAGGGCCCGTCCCTGCGCCCAACAAGAGTAACTGTGAGGGCTTACAGTGTTGTGGCACCACCACCCAAGGCCCAATTTTTCTGACCCTGTTTAACAGGGGCATGTTATTACAATTTTTGATATATTTCACAGCAGGACCCGTTCCTGCGCCCAACAAGAGTAATTGTGAGGGCTTACAGTGTTCTGGCGCCACCAAAACCAAAGTCCCAATTTTTCTGCCCCTGTTTAACAGGGGCATGTAATTACAATTTTTGATATAATATTTCAACACAGGGCCCGTTCCTGCACCCAACAAGAGTAACTGTGAGGGCTTACAGTGTTCTGGTACCACCAACACCTAAGGCCCAATTTTCTGCAGAGTATATAGGGCAGGCCGTATAGTATATATACTGCTGTTCAAAGTATATAGTGCCTGGGGGCCTGGGGGACCTCCATGCCATTTAAAAAAAAAAATGGGTGCGGGATTCCTCTTAATATCCATACCAGACCTGAAGGGCCTGGTATGGATTTTGGGGGGACATCCACGCCATTTTTTTTTTGTATTTTTATCTATATTGCCAGGATCCGACAATACATTACAGCGAGCAGTTTTAAATTACATTTTTTCCTTTAGAAATGTAATTTTGCTGTGGCACTGTTATAAACATGGGAAAAATGTGCTACTTTACAGGCATACTAAGGACACCCCCCAGGCACAATATTTAAAGGAATATTTCATTTTTATTGTTTCACTTTGAGCATTATTAAAATCAATGCTCCCAAAAAAACTGTCAGTTTTTAAAGCTTTTTTTTTGCATTGATACATGTCCCCTGGGGCAGGGCCCGGGTCCCCAAGCACTTTTTATGGCAATAACTTGCATATAAGCCTTTAAAATTGGCACTTTTGATTTTTTACTTTCGTGTCACATAGGCTTTAATGGTGTGTGCACAAATGTTTTGCCTGTTCGCATGTTCTGCTGCGAACCGAACCGGGGGTGTTTGGCTCATCCCTAATAAACACATGTTTCCTTCTAGTTAAGAGGGCTGGGCTGGAAGGGAGCATTTATCTTTTGGACACCTGCCCCTTCTATGACACTGCAGTTAGAGGTATGCCTCCACTGAGGCATTTTTATTGGACAGCTGGGGCTAATGGTACTTTACCATTGGTTCAAGACTCCAAGTTGTCCGTTGAGCTCAGTGCCTCTGACAAGAAGTGAGGAGAGGCACTGTGAGCTCAACCTCTCAGTCTGCTGCAAACAGAGTGTGCCAGCTTGTATTTAAACTGGCCGCTTTGTCTGTAGCTTCTGACAGGGTGCGCATGGATCCCTGTATCTCTGGAACCATAGGTCATTGGAGCCCAGTGGTGGGGTAGGACTTAGGCTGTCTACCCCCCAAATTTGGGGTCTCTGTGACCTCAGGTCACCGAGCTACGACCCTCGAAGCTTGATTTTTTTTTTAATGTTCATGGCAGGTGAGGCTCCGCCTCACCTGCCTCCCCTGACTGCACGTCCCTGGTAGGAACATGAAGCACCCTGGAAATAGACACAAAAGTGTCACTAGGATAGCAGGAGAGAGTAGGGTCACAAGCGGTCAAGAACTAGGCATTGGAATTGAGAACTTGAACTAGGAACCCTTTTGAGAATTAATTGCTAGTCTGAGTACAGTTTGAATATTTGTGCTGATTGTGCTGGGATTACCTGGGAAGCTGCTACATTAAACAGCAGGTGGGATTGAGCGAAGCTCAATCTTTGAACATAGTTCTAGACAAAACACACACAGTACTGATATAAGCTTACTTATACTTATACTACAATAACATTTTACTGTAATTAGGATTTAAAAAATACATATATATGCAAATCAGAATAGCATGCAATAGTTTTCGCTTGTAAATTTTGAAGAACAGATTATTATTTTATCTTTCTTTAAATATTGTACTGTAGGATAACTTAACGACAGGTTGCAAAAGATATTAGGACAAACCCCAAAAAATTCCTAAATTATATTAATAGTAAAAAGGTCAGGTCTGAGCATGTAGGCCCTTTACAAAATAATCTAGAGTGGGTGACTGGGGACAAAAAGAAGGCAAATTTATGAAATACATTTTCAGCTCTGTGTATACAAAGGAGCATGAGGGAGCTCATGTCCATAATGGGGAAGGTATTGACACAGCCCCAAATGATCCGCAATGGCTCAAAATTGATATGGTCCAGAAATATTTAGACAGATTAACCGCTTGCCGACCTCTGGCCGTCAATTGACGGCCAGGCGGCGTGGCTCTCGTTGCAGGAGGGCGTCATATGACGGCCTCCCATTTAAACAGGGAATGCGCGCGATCGTGCGCGCGCATCCCTGTTCCTTCGGTGGCGGCGTGTCACGGAGACACTGCTCACCACCGAGGGAGGTGAACAGCCATTGGACATGGCTGTTCACCACTTGATCGGCCGTGATGAAGTCACGGCCGGTCACAGATAGGTCCACCCCATTGTGCACGGCGCATGCGCGCGATCGCGAGCGCGCTGCGCGTGCACGTCGGTGGCGGAGTGTTCCCGGGAACACTACTCGTCACCGACGCCGGTAAACAGCCATTGGCTGGCTGTTTACCCACGTGATCGGCTGTGATCCATTCACAGCCAATCGTAAATGTAAACACAGAGCGGTAACTAGCTGTTACCAGCTCTTCTCTCCTCACACACCGTTTCCAGTGTGAGGAGAGAAGAGCCAGAAGCAGTGAGTTACCGATCTGTGTTCTGTAGTGTCTGCACCAACACCACACCTGTCCAATCGCCCCCCCAATTGTCATCTGTCACCCAACAGTCACCACAGTCACCCAATAAAGTGCACCTGTCACATAAGGGACTGCCATCAGTGACCGTCAGCAGTGCACCTGTCACCCGTCACAAATCAGTGACCATCAGCGGTGCACCTGTCACCCGTCACAAATCAGTGACCATCAGCGGTGCACCTGTCACCCATCAGTGACCGCCAGCCGTCACCCATCAGTGACCGCCAGCCATCACCTGTCACCCATCAGTGACCGCCAGCCGTCACCCATCAGTGACCGCCAGCCGTCACCCATCAGTGACCGCCAGCCATCACCCGTCACCCATCAGTGACCGCCATCCGTCACCCGTCACCCATCAGTGACCGCCAGCCATCACCCGTCACCCATCAGTGACCGCCGGCCGTCACCCGTCACCCATCAGTGACCGCCAGCCGTCACCCATCAGTGACCGCCAGCCGTCACCGGTCACCCATCAGTGACCGTCAGCCATCACTCGTCACCCATCAGTGACCGCCAGCCTTCACCCATCACCCATCAGTGACCGCTAGCCATCATCCATCAGTGACCGCCAGCCATCACCCATCACCCATCAGTGACCGCCAGCCATCACCCGTCACTAATCAGTGACCGCCAGCCATCACCCGTCACCCATCAGTGACCGCCAGCCATAACCCGTCACCCATCAGTGACCGCCAGCCATCACCCGTCACCCATCAGTGATCGCCAGCCATCACCCGTTATCCATCACCTGTCACCCATCGGTGACCGTCAGCCATCACCGATCACCTGTCACCTTTTAGTGACCGTCACCCATCACCAGTAACTGTCCGTGGCCTGTCACCCATCAGTGACCATCGCCTGTCACACCGTCATCACCGATCAGTGAACGTCAGCTGCCACCCATCGCACAGCCCATCAGTGACCGTCACCTGCCACCTGTCACACCGCGTCATGTCCAAAAGAGTATACAGCAGTGAGGAGGCGTTCCAGATCCTCTCCATGACCGATGAGAGCAACGGGGAGTTCTCATCAGATTCCAATTCGGATTCTGATTCAAGTTCGGCATTTGAACCAAATAGTGAATCGGCAAATGATTCGGAGGAAGAATGGGTCCCTCCCAAAAGGGCACGGCACTCTGGAAACCAGGATTATATTCCCAGGCCCAGTACCAGTGCTACCACCACCAATAGGCCCCAGGAACAAATTCCCAGGCCCAGTACCAGCGCTGTCGCCAGTGTTAGGCCCCGGGAACAAATGCCCAGTACCAGCGCTGCCGCCGGCGATAGGTCCCAGGAACATATGCCCAGACCCAGTACCAGTCCTGCCACATCACGCCTGAGTACCAGCACAGGAAATTCCAATCCAACTACTGGAGTGTCACACCCCCCAAGAGCCAGGGCCTCTACATACATGCCAGATGGTCTTGCCAACCCAATATGGCTGCCTTCCAACTTGGCATCGCCAATTATTCCCCCATTCACAGCACTGCCAGGTGTGCAGACCAACACCCAAAATTTCTCAGAGATTGATTTCTTTCATATGTTTTTGCCCGACACTATGCTGCAATTTATTGTGGACCAGACAAATTTGTATGCCCAGCAATATATTGCCAACAACCCCCAATCATCCTATGCCCGTCCTTTTGAGTGGAGAGATCTGAATTTGGAGGAGTTCAAAGTGTTTATGGGCCTCACCCTAAACATGGGGATTACAAAAAAAATGAAGGACATGCCTATTGGTCCACCAACCCCATCCACCACATGCCCATGTATTCTGCCGTAATGCCCAGGTCCCGATACAAGATGATAAATTCTTTACTTCAGCGACAACACCCAGTGCCCTCCCCATAATCATCCAAATTACGACAAGTTATACAAGATTCGCCCACTGATAAATTTCTTTTCTCAACAATTTGCAGAACTCTATGTCCCCGATCAGAATATTTGCGTCGATGAGTCCCTGGTACCCTTTTCAGGCCGGCTAGGAATAAAGCAGTATATTCCTAGCAAAAGGGCCAGATACGGAGTAAAGTTATACAAGCTATGTGAGAGAGCCACGGGATATTTGTATGCGTTCCGCATATATGAAGGAAAAGATTCCCAGCTCCAGCCCCCTGAGTGCCCGGCCTACATGGGCACAACTGGAAAGATTGTATGGGACCTGGCATACCCACTTCTAAACAAAGGATATCACATTTACGTTGACAACTTTTACACCAGCCTGCCCCTTTTCAAACACTTATACACTGCAAAAACCCTGGCCTGTGGAACCTCCAGAAAAAATAGAAAGGGCTTCCCACAATCTTTAGCGAACAAAAAGCTGCGAAGGGGGGAAAGAGCATCATTGAGATGCAACGAAGTGCTGGCCTTGAGGTGGAAGGATAAGAGGGACGTGCACATGATGTCCACCATCCATGAAGACACTGCAATTGAGGTACAAAGAAGACAAGGTCCCATTGAAAAGCCAACATGTGTCCAAGATTATAATCTCTACATGGGGGGGGGTAGATTTTAACGATCAAATGATTCAGCCCTATTTGTCAATAAGGAGGTCCCGATTCTGGTATAAGAAGGTAGCAATTTATCTCATCCATTTGGCCATTTACAATTCCTACGTAGTCTACACCAAATCCATTGAAAGCCCCGCCCCCTCTGCTGACAGCTCCGTCCAGGCCCCTCCCCTACGCGTGTTCGGCACCGGGATCACGTGCCTTCATCAGGGGGAATCTGATTGGACGGAAGCTCTAGAGTAAATATATAGCTCCGGCGGCCATTTTGCCTAAGACCGCGGACAATATTGTTAATAGGCTACAGCTGCGTCCATAGCGGCCATTTTCCTTTAGACCATGGACCAAGCTAAGACAGATCATGTCCCACATGGCAGCCATTTTGTCTTAGAACATAAACATAACCCCTATTAGACTGTAGAGGTGACTTTGGCAGCCATTTTCCCTTGGACTGCGAATCTGTTAAACAGCAAGATATACAATGCTGATAACCAGATCGTATAATAATCGGTCAAACTAAACATTGCCCAGGTATTTTAGTGAAACCTATATGAAAATAAATTTATTCAAGACGGAGCAGTCTAGCACAGAGAGCACCGCCACGCATCTCACACGCATAGATAGCACAACTATTACAATCATATAACACAGAGTATCCTACCTAATAATTCTAGTACAAGTGATTAAAACAATCATAATAATAATAATAAAGCAATATAATAGCTAACCGAAAAGATAAATTGATAAAATAAAAATAAAAATTAAAATTTAAAAATTAATTTTAATAAAAATATTAATAAAAAATATAAATATAAAAAATAAAAAATAAATAAAAAATATTCTATAAAATCAATGCAGGGAAGTAACCAAAATATCGAGAGGAATATAAAACTGTCGTAAGTATATAATCTATAATCTATGCCCAACTCATATTTAATGTTAGCACTGTGCACTTTATATTTAAGCACTTAACGGTATTTTCACTTAAGTGTATTATTGGTCAACATTCACGCTTTTATATGTAATATTGCTGCACTCACGATTGATGTGACCATTTTTTAGCTAGCGCAGACGCATTTTTTTCTAATTTTGCCATTTACACGATTATGAAACGTGACTGAGTGTTTGCAGCTGGTCTCAACTTAGGATTGATTACACATTATTTTTTAGGCATTTATCCGTAAGTGGCTCGCAGGGTTTGTTTATTATTTTTGATTTCTTGATTTTCATATTCTTGCTAGTAGCCAGATGGATCCTTTTGCCTTTTTTGAGAATAGAGAAATTGATCTGGAGGATCTTTTCTCTACCACTAGTGCTAATGAGAATGATATCACGCAGCTTTTTAGGAAATTAGGGCATTGCATGGATAAAAAAAGTAATATATGGTGGGATTTATCCACCATGAGAAAGTATTTAAAGGATGGTCTGGTCCCTAGGAAGCTACGGTGGGATGTTCCCATTAATGATGGCCTGCTAGGGGTTGATGATGTGGAGGAGTGGTATGCATTTTTCATAGGTAAAGGAAGGGAGATTATGGAATTCCTTATGAAGAGAAAACAGCGGGAATTAAACCTTTTGGAGAACCAAATTAAGGATATTAGGGACAAGCTCAATCCCCTTACCAATCACCCTGAATACACCAAGCTTATGGGGGAACTGCATAGGAGTATGCAGAAGAAAGACACAGAAAATAAGAATGCAAAGAAGAAGAAGTACCAAAGGGACTTCGAAGACTATCAAAATAAACAGGTCTTCCGATGGCAATCAACACTGGCGTCCACTACCGCAGCTAATCCTCAACCACAAGCGGGGACAGCCACGAATGGGGATACGACGGTACCACAACCACAGGGTCAGTTTTACTCACAACAACAGAATAATAAGCAATTTAACAGAGGGTTTCCATCGCATCGTCAGGATGACGCATTACCCCATACACCTTATCGCCAACCCCCAAGAAAATCGCAATACAATCCACCAAGGCGACCGAATAATGAGGGGAGAAATGGCCCGCCCCCCAATAATGGTAATTGGGGATATGAGGCCTCCACCTATCAGGATAATGGCTATAGGGTCCAGCAGGAGAGAGATCATTACGATAGGAGCTATCCTTCGAACCCTCCCCCTCAATATAGAAGTGGCCAACAGAACTCATATGGCTATCAAAAGCAATATGGATACCAACACAGTACTCCATACCATCAATATAGGAGTTATGGGAATCAACACAACACACCCCAGAGAGGAAATCGTGTACCGTACAGGGGCCCCTTGCCGTATCAACCTCCCTTTAGAGGGTACCCCCCTTATGCAAGAGAAGATACACGTAGGGGTGGAGCTTATTATTCCCCTAAACCGCAGAGAGTCAGATATGAAAAACATCAACAGGACCAATATGGAGTACCTGTAACCAACAGCTTTCAGCCTTTGAGTGATAATGAAAACTTTCTGGATGAATCTTTTTTAGGGGGGACCAGGGGAGGACCCGTCCGAGAAACACGAAATCCAGGAAGAGAGGAGGGAGAGCTGGACGAAGAATACAACAGAAAAAGAAGGCGGGAAGATTAGGGCAGGGAATCTATAATTTGAGTGGAGTAGAATTATCGAGAGAGGAATTATTAATTTTAGATAAGGGAATTAAATATGCCCCGAAAAAAGGTCTTAATAAGTTTGACACCTACGTTGGTGTACAGAAACTGGTTAGGAAACTTAATATCAAAAAGTATTATGCCCTCAACCCTATTGAAAGGACTGTTACCAACCATAGGTTCACTAGCTTAAGAAACAACTCAGTGTTTAACCCCTATATATCCAATAACAAATATGTTGACTTATTTAAAAAATTGGTTACTACTGAGTTAGAACAGTTACCAGTTAAGAAGGTGTACGAACATAAAGATTTAAAAAGAGGAATGGATTTGCTGGGAAAAAGAAAAGACATAGTGATTAGACCAGCGGACAAAGGGGGAGGTGTCGTTGTCCTCTCATTACAACAGTATAAAGATGAGATGGGAAGAATACTGAGCGACACGGATACTTATCAACTACTTAATGGTAACCCCTCCAAATCTTGTAAAAACACATTGGAGGGCATTATCAAATATGGAATTGATGAAGGTTATTTGAACAAACATGAAGCCAAGTATTTAGTCCCTATGGTTAGTAGAATGCCTGTAATATACTACTTACCCAAGATCCACAAAGATAGCCTAAATCCACCCGGTAGACCGATAGTGAGTGGTATCGAATCTCTTACCTCCAGATTGGGAGAGTACATAGATATCCATTTACAACCCTTAGTGAAGAAAACCAGCGCCTATCTTAAGGACACCAAGCACACTTTGCAGCTTTTAGGTGGGTGTACTGTACATGAGAATATGATTATGGCCACAGGAGACGTAGCCTCATTGTACACGAACATCGATCATGAGGGCGCCTTGAATGCTGTTAAGTGGGCCTTGGATAGGGAAGATTCAGTAGATGAGGGTTTTACGTTTTTCCTTTTGAAGTGTTTAGACTTTTGTTTACGGAACAATTTTTTCTGGTATGACAACAAAATTTATTTACAGAAGAAAGGTGTCGCGATGGGCGCCAAATTCGCCCCTAGTGTGGCAAATCTTTATATGGCCAAATGGGAGGAGGAGGAGAATTTAAGGGGTGACAATGGAGACATTCTATTATATAGGAGATTCATAGATGATCTTTTAATTATTTGGAGAGGGGATATGGAAGGTCTGATGGGGTTACTGGACTCCATGAATGTCAATGATCGTAATATCTCCCTCACCTGGAATGTTAGCACAGAGTGTATACATTTCTTGGATCTAGAGATTTTCAATACCAATGAGGGTATTATCACCAAATCCTTCTTTAAAACCACGGACCGCAATTCTTATATTCCGGTTACAAGTTGTCATTACAAACCTTGGTTAAGTAACATCCCAAGAGGACAGTATACAAGGATGCGGAGGAATTGCACAAGGGCGGTGGATTATGATACCCAGTCAGAGAGATTGAGTACCATGTTCTTGGAGAAAGGGTACCAGAAGGAGTTTTTGGAGAAAGAAAAAAGCAAGGTTGGATGCATGAGTAGGGAGGACCTTTTAAAAGATGCTATTAAGGTAACTGATAATGACAAACATGAGGGCATCAGTGTAGTTCTAGATTATTCTGTACAAAGTCATGAAGTAAGGAGGATTATATGCAAATATTGGAGTGTGTTAAAGCAGGACACTCAGCTTAAAGATGTTCTCCCTGATAAACCTAAGTTTGTCTTTAAGAGAGCTCCCAATTTGCGGGACAGGTTAATACATAATGTAGTAGATCCACCCCCTCCAAAACCCAAAATGTTTTTGGACCTAGAAGAATTCTACAGCTGCGGTAGGTGCTACAGTTGTAGTAGGATCCCGGACAACGCTAGAAGGTTAAAGGAGTTCCCGAATCCTAGAAATGGCCAATCCTATAAGATTAGGGATTTTATATCTTGCGACACAGTAGGGGTGGTTTATGCTTTGAAGTGCCCATGCAATTTGGTGTATGTGGGGCGTACTACTAGGGCTCTTAAACACCGCATGGAGGAGCATGTGAGGCACATACGTAATGGGTCTGATAAGCATAACCTATATGTGCACTTTAAGAGGATGCATAACCAAAGCACCGCTGGTATGAAATTTTGGGGGATAGAGGCACCCAAACGCCACTGGAGGGGTTCGAATTTCATTAGAGAAATAAGTAAAAGGGAATCCTGGTGGATACACCAGCTTGGATCTTTGGTTCCTGGGGGATTGAATAGAGAATTCGATTTGAAATGTTTTCTTAGTAATTATTGATATTGTTTACACCGCCGGTATGCTTTATTAATATATGTTTTTTCTTTGTTTGATTTGAATTTTATGTTTCGTTTTTTTGGGCTGAGTTGGGCATAGATTATAGATTATATACTTACGACAGTTTTATATTCCTCTCGATATTTTGGTTACTTCCCTGCATTGATTTTATAGAATATTTTTTATTTATTTTTTATTTTTTATATTTATATTTTTTATTAATATTTTTATTAAAATTAATTTTTAAATTTTAATTTTAATTTTTATTTTATCAATTTATCTTTTCGGTTAGCTATTATATTGCTTTATTATTATTATTATGATTGTTTTAATCACTTGTACTAGACTTATTAGGTAGGATACTCTGTGTTATATGATTGTAATAGTTGTGCTATCTACGCGTGTGAGATGCGTGGCGGTGCTCTCTGTGCTAGACCGCTCCGTCTTGAATAAATTTATTTTCATATAGGTTTCACTAAAATACCTGGGCAATGTTTAGTTTGACCGCTTATTATACGATCTGGTTATCAGCATTGTATATCTTGCTGTTTAACAGATTCGCAGTCCAAGGGAAAATGGCTGCCAAAGTCACCTCTACAGTCTAATAGGGGTTATGTTTATGTTCTAAGACAAAATGGCTGCCATGTGGGACATGATCTGTCTTAGCTTGGTCCATGGTCTAAAGGAAAATGGCCGCTATGGACGCAGCTGTAGCCTATTAACAATATTGTCCGCGGTCTTAGGCAAAATGGCCGCCGGAGCTATATATTTACTCTAGAGCTTCCGTCCAATCAGATTCCCCCTGATGAAGGCACGTGATCCCGGTGCCGAACACGCGTAGGGGAGGGGCCTGGACGGAGCTGTCAGCAGAGAGGGAGAAGGAGAGTTTGAGACACACACCGCACCGCATGCCACACTGCGAGATTGGCCGTTCTTTGTTTGCTTAGGATGGTGCACTTACGCACCCACAGTATGTGAGTACCCCCGCAAGGGGAGAGAACCTTTTAAAATAAAATCCTTTATTATATCTTGCAATGTTGCACTATGGAGTTTTTTTCTTTTGCATATATTATCTCGATTGAGAGCATTGAAGGTCTGCACAGCTGGTTCCATTAGAGCACAGGAGTGTCTCCAAAGCTTTGTTTGACATAGTTTAATCACTGTGTCACATACAGGAAGGTGAGCATATATGCCTGTGGGGGTGACTGGAAGACACTATAGCACGTTTCTTGGTGACATACCTGTGGAGGGAAAGATGTGCGAGCTTCACTGATTCACGGACTATGTTTTTTTGGGCACTTTTATATCTCCGGATATACGCTGATTTGGACTTTATTATATTCACAAGAAGATATTTTCCATTCAATATTTTCCATTCATTATTTATATTATTTATGTTATATGTTTTTTGATTGAGCACTTACACTGTGTGTTTAATGTTAGCACTGTGCACTTTATATTTAAGCACTTAACGGTATTTTCACTTAAGTGTATTATTGGTCAACATTCACGCTTTTATATGTAATATTGCTGCACTCACGATTGATGTGACCATTTTTTGGCTAGCGCAGACACATTTTGTTCTAATTTTGCCATTTACACGATTATGAAACGTGACTGAGTGTTTGCAGCTGGTCTCAACTTAGGATTGATTACACATTATTTTTTAGGCATTTATCCGTAAGTGGCTCGCAGGGTTTGTTTATTATTTACGGTAAAAAAAAATGTCGCGTGTGCACCAAAAGAGAATTTAGAAAAGATACCAGCTACCATTGTCCCCAGTGTCCCTCCCAACCTGGCCTTTGCATTGGTGAATGCTTCCAACTTTATCATACATCCATAAAATATTAGCCCATATTTTTAACCATTTCCCCATTTTCATCATCTGTGCTGACCATTTTCCATTCTTTCCCAAATAACCATGCCACTGCCTTCCATGTGAACTGACCCTGGCCTGTTTTTTGACTATGCCTCTGCCTACCGTTTGGACTGCTTTCATGTGAACTGACCCTGGCCTGTTTTGTGACTATGCCTCTGCCTACCGTTTGGACTGCATCCACGTGAACTGACCCTGGCCTGTTTTATCAACTACTCTACTGCATACTGCTTGGACTGCTTACATGTGAACCGACCCTGGCCTGTTTTATGGACTATGCTTTTGCCTACCGCTTGGACTGATCTGTTGCCCTGCTACTGTAGTACACAGGGGTCTCACATATGTGAGGGGCTCCAGAATTGTTTTTCCAGTTGGAGAAAACAATTATTTTTGTTTTCTCCGGGTTTCGGAATTAGGGTCTGGAGTACGGAGGCTTCATAGAGATTTGGGTGGGTCGAAGCCTCTACCCCTGTGCCCCTGTGCACAGGTCTTACCTGATTGTGGCCCTCAGCCTGCTGCTGACTTACTGCCACCATGCCCATGCCTGTCGCATGAATGGACCACACTGCTACCTGGACTATGCAAATAATTAGCTGTAGTAGGAGGCAGTATTTTTATGAAGGGCTGGAGAGCGGTACAATAATGAGTGTCTGCAGTTAACAGCATACCAGGACCAATATTATGGCTGTGCTGGCTGTCTCTGCCTGGATAATTTCTATGGACTGTGCTGTGCCGACTATAGACAATATTCCTGCCTGCTGCCTGGATAGTTAATATTGCTGTCGCTAAGCACCTCCCTGCCTGCTGCCTGGACCAGTGCTCTCCTCTGTGGATACTACTAAAAGCACAGGTAATGCTTTTTTTTTTACCCTTTCTGCAATAGAATTTATTTTGGATTGTAATTCTTGGTATGTGCATGCTATGTGTTAGAAATATGAAGGGTTTTCAAAAATTATAGGTTGCCAGGAAATTATATATGTCATTTATGCTCCTAGAACGCCTGATGGTGCTACTTGGATGTTGGGCCTCTGTATGTGGCCAGGCTGTGTAAAAGTCTCACACATGTGGTATCGCCATACTCAGGAGGAGTAGCAGAATGTATTTTGGGGTGTCATCTTTGCTACGTACATGCTATGTGTTGGAAATATCTGATAAATGGACAACTTTGTGTAAAAAAAAATGCGTTTTTATTTTTTTCCACATTTTCCAAAAACTTTTGGAAAAAAAGGAACTGTTCAAAAGACTCATTATGCCTCATAGATTATACGTTGGGGTGTTTGCTTTCCAAAATGGGGTCATTTTGGGGGCAATTCCATTGTCCTGGTGCTTCAGGGCCTTCAAAAATGCAATAGGTGGTTGAGAAATGAGATGTGTCATTTATGCTCGTAGATCGCCTGATGGTGCTACTTCAATGTTGGGCCTTTGTATGTGGCCACGCTGTGTAAACGTCTCACACATGTGGTATCGCTATACTCAGGGGGAGTAGCAGAATGTATTTTGGGGTGTCATCTTTGCTACGTACATGCTATGTGTTGGAAATATCTGATAAATAAACAACTTTGTGTAAAAAAAAATGCGTTTTCATTTTTTTCCACATTTTCCAAAAACTTCTGGAAAAAAATGAACCGTTCAAAAGACTCATTATGCCTCATAGATTATACGTTGGGGTGTTTGCTTTCCAAAATGGGGTCATTTTGGGGGCAATTCCATTGTCCTGGTGCTCCAGGGCCTTCAAAAATGCAATAGGTGGTTGAGAAATTAGATGTGTCATTTATGCTCGTAGATCACCTGATGGTGCTACTTCAATGTTGGGCCTTTGTATGTGGCCACGCTGTGTAAAAGTCTCACACATGTGGTATCGTTATACTCAGGAGGAGTAGCAGAATGTATTTTGGGGTGTCATATTTGCTACGTACATGCTATGTGTTGGAAATATCTGATAAATAGACAACTTTGTGTAAAAAAAATGCGTTTTCATTTTTTTCCACATTTTCCAAAAACTTCTGGAAAAAATTAACCGTTCAAAAGACTCATTATGCCTCATAGATTATACGTTGGGGTGTTTGCTTTCCAAAATGGGGTCAGTTTGGGGGCAATTCTATTGTCCTGGTGCTCCAGGGCCTTCAAAAGTGTAAATGGTGGTTGAGAAATGAGATGTGTCATTTAGGCTCGTAGAACGCATGAAGATGCTACTTCAATGTTGGGCCTTTGTATGTGGCCAGGCTGTGTAAAAGTCTCACACATGTGGTATCGCCATACTCAAGAAGAGTAGCAGAATGTATTTTGGGGTGTAATTTGTTGTATGCATATGCTCTGAGAGAGAAATAACCTGTTAATATGACAATTTTGTAAAAAAATTAAAAAAAAAAAAAAATCTTCATTTTGCAAAGAATTGTGGGAAAAAATTACAACTTAAAAAAATTCACCATGCTACTTACTTAATACCTTGGAATGTCTACTTTCTAAAAAGGGGTCATTTAGGGGGTATTTGTACTTTTCTGACTTGTTAGTGTCCCAAGAAATGAGATAGACCATCAGTACATCTGTGTGATCAGATGTGATCAATTTTCAGTGATTGGCACCATAGTTTGTAGACTCTATAACTTTCACAAAGATCAAATAATTTACACTAATTTGGGTTATTTTTACCAAAGATATGTAGCAGTATAAATTTTGGCCAAAATTTATGAAGAAAAATTACTAATTTGCAAAATTTTATGACAGAAACAAAGAAAAAGGCATTTTTTCACAAAATTTACAGACTTTTTTATTTATAGCACAAAAAATAAAAAACCCACTAGTGATTAAATACCACCAAAAGAAATCTCTATTTGTGTGAAAAAAAGGACGCAAATTTCATATGGGTACAGTGTTGCATGACTGAGTAATTGTCATTCAAAGTGTGAGAGCGCTGAAAGCTGAAAATTGGTCTGGGCAGGAAGGGGGTGTAAGTGCACTGTATTGAGGTGGTTAAAGGTGGATAAAGCACCTGGACCAGATGGCATCTACCCGCAAATCCTAAATAAATTGAGCTCTGACATTTCAAAGCCATTGTTTCTAATTTTTAGGAATTCGTTAATGACTGGAATGGTACCACTGGATTGGCATAGGGCCAATGTGGTGCCCACGGGTCAATCAACAGGAAACATAGAGTGATTACCTATATATTTAGAAACCAAGTAAATTATTACATTCCTAGGCAATAAAATGGCAAAAGAAAGAAAATAACGCAGCAGAATGCCATTTAGCCCTTGGAGTAATAAAACAAGTAAAATAATATGCATGCCTAGATGAACAAGAAAACATACCATTGAATAACTGTGGCACATCCAGATACTGTATAAATACAGTATGTCCTACTATGAGTCCCCAAACATATTTTATTTGACCCTGCATATGAATGGAGGGATTCTAGTAAATGTACAAGGATTCTAGTAAATGTATAGGGAAACCATTTCATTCAATGTGTTACATACAAAGTTACATACATAGTTAGTCAGGTTGAAAAAAGACACAAGTCCATCTAGTTCAACCAATTAAAAAATAAATAAAATCATACAATCCCATATACACAATCCTTCACCCACTGTTGATCCAGAGGACAGTGAAAAGCCCCAGCAAAGCTTTAAATAAAAAGGGATCAAAGTCTTTACCAAGTAACTATAGACCTGTTAGTTTAACTTCTATAGTCTGGAAGATACTGGAGAGTTTAATAAGAGACCACATAGATGAGTTCTTACTGTAAAAAAATATTTTAAGCAATAGACCAGTGACGGCTGGTGTTTTATTTTTTTTGAGGGGGGCGGCACTGCCCCCCCGCCCACTGGCTCAGGCACTTACCCCATATAGCTGTGGTGGGTGGCGGGCGGCGGGCAGTGGCTCCTGTGTCCTCTCCTTCATCATGATGGCTTCCGTCGTGTGTCTCCTTTCTCCTCTCTCCTCCTCCTCGGCGCAACGCCTTCAATAGGATCGCCTGTCCATTCCACCAATCGGGTGACAGGTCTCACGACCCACTTCCTGATTAGGAGGATTAGTGTAAAAATAGCGAATATTTATTCGCAATTGTCACACAACTGGGTGGGCCCGGAGTACAGTGCTCTGTGCCCCTGAGCCCACCCTTTTTTGAAGCCTATTAGAGCCTCTGGTCCTAATCACGTGCTTCAAAAAATAAAATTTTTTCATTTATGTAGTTTGGGGGGCCAAATGCATGTATAGGGGAGCGGCGCCCGTGCACCCCCTATGGAGGGGCCGGCACTGCAATAGCCAGCATGGGTTCATGAAAGACAGAAGTTGTCAAACAACCCTGATTTCTTTTTATGAGGAGGTAAGTAAAACCTTAGACAGAGGGACGTGGTATACTTGGATTTTGCAAAAGCATTTGACACAATTCCCCACACACGGCTAATGTGTAAGGTAAAGTCTACAGTCTACTGGATAGAAATCTGGCAAAAAAATAAATTCAGAGATTAGTGGTTAATGATTCCTTCTCTGAATGGTCTAAGGTTATCAGTGGTGGTTTGGGTGTACTGGGTCTGGGATTAAAAGTACAATTTCAGTCTTTGCAGATGACACCAAGCTATGCAGTGGAATAATGTACTCACAGGATGTCTCCAACTTACATGTTGACCTCAATGCACTTTTTAATTGGGCAACTGTGTGGCAAATGAGGTTTAATGTTGATACATATAAATGTATGCACTTGGGGGCTAAGAATATGTATGCATTATAAATACTAGGGGTAGTACAACTAGAGGAATCCATAGTGGAGAAGGATCAGGGGGTTTTGGTAGATCATAAGCTATATTATAGCATGCAATGCCAAGCTGCGATTTCCAAAGTGAGCAAAGTCCTTTTTTGTATTTAGAGCGGTATGGACTCCAGAGAGAGAGATATCATTTTGCCCCTGTACAAATCATTAGTAAGACCTCATCTGGAATATGCAGTTCGGTTTTAGGCACCAGTTCTCAAAAAGGATATTGAGGAACTGGAAAAAGTGCAGAGAAGGGCAACCAAACTGATAAGAGTCATGGAGGACTTTCTATGAGGAAATATTAGAGGAACTGAATTTAGTCTCTCTTTAGAAGAGGAGATTAAGGAGGGGTATGATCAACATATACAAATAGACAAGAAGAAAAGTTGCGCTTAGTAGTGTGATATAGGCAACAGATACTTGCCTTAAAACCTCGTACAGGAATATAAGCAATAATCAATATACAATAAATAAGTAATAATCAATGTTGTGAAACAAATAAAAAAACGTAGATGATGTCCATATAGTTAGTGCTCAATGAACAGTGATTGATTAAAGTCCATATATTATGTATGGCAAAAAACAAAAAACCACACCCGTGACCACGTCCTGTAGTGACGAAACGACGTAGGGAGGAGGAGCTACGTCCTGACGACACCGCGATTCTAATACCCGGGAGTTACGGGCTGCTTTGGAGCCGGCCGGCTTTCTCTATATGCTTTCATACAACTGCTGTTTGTAAGCGTATTTTATTTTATCTACTCAATAAATGTGAGGATTTTACGCTATGTGGAGCAATTTATCTCTTTCACGCTGACACATCATATCCATCCTGCTGCGGTCTGTGGAGAGGATTCCTGTGGACTGGATGACATCCAGTGCCTGTCTCTGAGATCCCTGGCTGGGGTTACACCCTTTTGCCCAGTGAGGTCTCCTATAATTAAGGGACCAACGATCTCTGGTAAGAGGCAGCAGTTTTCTGAAGGTGGAGGGTTCATCTACGCACCCCATTCACTGCAGCAAGATTATTATTATATATCTTTTTCACCTGTCACTTGGGGATATTCTGCTTTTTGGTCCTCTTTGTCTGTTTATTTTTTGTGTGGCTTTTTGTTTTTTGCCATACATAATATATGGACTTTAATCAATCACTGTTCATTGAGCACTAACTATATGGACATCATCTACGTTTTTTAATTTGTTTCACAACATTGATTATTACTTATTTATTGTATATTGATTATTGCTTATATTCCTGTACGAGGTTTTAAGGCAAGTATCTGTTGCCTATATCACACTACTAAGCGCGACTTTTCTTCTTGTCTATTTGATTGTGCTGTATAACACTTTAGTCGCAGCTCATACATTTTTATGATTGTTAGCGCAGTATTTTATTTTTTTCAACATATACAAATACATACAGTGCCTTGAAAAAGTATTCATACCCCTTTTTGTCATGTTACAAGCAAAACCGTAAATGTATTTATTGAGATTTTATATAATAGACTAACAAAAAGTGGCACATAATTGTGAAGTAGAAGGAAAATTACAAAATGTTTTTCAAATTTCTTTACATATAAATATCTGAAAAGTGAAGAGCCCCCCTGAGTAAATTCTTTGTAGAATCACCTTTCACTGCACTGTCTCTACCAGCTTTGCACATCTAGAGAGTGAAATTTTTGCCCATTCTTCTTTTCAAAATAGTGCAAGCTCTGTCAGATTGTAAACAGCAGTTTTCAAGTCTTGCCACAGATTCTCAATTGGATTCATGTCTGGACTTTGACTGGGCCATTCTAACAAATGAATATGCTTTGATCTAAACCATTCCATTGTAGCTCTGGCTGTATGTTTAGGGTCGTTGTCCTGCTGGAAGGTGAACCTCCGCCCCAGTCTCAAGTCTTTTGCAGACTCTAGCAGGTTTTCTTATAAGATTGCCCTGTATTTGGCTCCATCCATTTTCCCACCAACTCTGACCAGCTTCCCTGTCCCTGCTGAAAAAAAGCACACCCGTAACATGATGCTGCCACCACCAAGTTTCACGGTTGGGATTGGTGTGTTTAGGGTGATGTGCAGTGTTAGTTCTCCACCACAAATAGCGTTTTGCTTTTAGGCCATAAAGTTCAATTTTGGTCTCTTCTGACCAGAGCACCTTCTTCCACTTGTTTGCTGTGTCCCCCACATGGCTTCTTGCAAACTACAAATGGGACTTCTTATGGCTTTCTTTCAACAATGGATTTCTTCTTGCCACTCTTCCATAAAGTCCAGATTTGTGGAGTACAAGACTAATAGTTGTCCTATGGACAGATTCTCCCTCCTGACCTGTGGATCTCCGCAGCTCCTCCAGAGTAACCATGAGCCTCTTGGCTGCTTCTCTGATTAATGCTCTCCTGGCCCGACCTGTCAGTTTAGGTGGAGGGCCATGTCATGGTAGGTTTGCAGTTGTGCCATACTCTTTCCATTTTCGGATGTTAGATTGAACAGAGCTCCGTGAGATGTTCAAAGCTTGGGATATTTTTTTTATAACCTAACCCTGCTTTTAGCTTCTCCAAAACGTTATCTCTGACCTGTCTGGTGTATTCCTTGGCCTGCATGATGCTGCTTGTTCACAAAGGTTCTCTACCAAACCTCTAAGGGCTTCACAGAACAGCTTTTTATACTGAGATTAAATTACACACAGCTTGACTATATTTACTAATCAGGTGACTTCTGAAGGCAATTGGTTCCACTAGATTTTAGTTAGGGGTATCAGAGTAAAGGGGGCTGAATACAAATGCGTGCAAAAACTTTTCAGATATTTATTTGTAAAAAATGTTGAAAACCATTTATCATTTTCCTTCCACTTCACGATTATGCGCCACTTTGTGTTGGTCTATCACATAAAATCCCAATAAAATACATTTACATTTTTAGTAGTCAAAGTAGTGAGGGGAGGGATGGGAAGGGGGGAGGATAAGGGGTAGGGAGACCACGGGTGAATCACAAGAGAGGAGGGATTTAAAATTTAAAGTGGAAAAATGATAGAGATTGTATATTTTACCATAAGGAATCACACAATTTTTTTTTTCCTCTTTGGTGGAGTTATGGAGTAGGTCAAGAGGATGTTTACATGTAAATACAGTTGATAACACATGATACAATTATTTATTTATTTATTTATTTTGACAAAATGGCCATTAGTGGCCTCTTATATTAATATTACACGAGGTTAACACACGATGCAATTATTTTTTTATTTTTTTATTTTGACATAATGGCCATTAGTGGCCTCTTATATTACATGAGGTTTTGGTAGAGAGGGAATCAACACTTTTTTTTTTCCCTTGTGACACAGAAGAGCACAGCAGGAGTGAACAGGACTCAAAGCAGAAGGAATGGAGTGGGAAGGGATGGAGTAGATTTACTCCAGAGATGGTGGGGAGGAGGGAGGAGGAGAGTACTCTTTTCTTTTTTTTTCTTTTTTTGTTTTGTTTTGTTTTGTTTTGTTCTGTTTTGTTTTGTCTAGTTTTGTTTTGTCTCTTTGGGGGGGGGGGGGTAGTATAATTGGTAAACGTTTGACAAGATAATTTAGTATTCAGTTTTTTCTTGCAAGTTTATTTGGGTGTTCTTAATATAAAATATGGAATACAAGAATGTATAATATTGAATGGAAATGTTGAAGTTTATAATAAAAATTTGATTATACATTTTTGGTTGTAACATGACGAAATGTGGAAAATTTCAAGGGGTAATACTTTTTCAAGGCACTGTAAGTGGTCCATATAGTGAACTTGGTGTTGAGCTATTCACTTTAAGGTCATCACAGAGGACAAGGGGGCACTCTTTAGGGCTAGAGGAAAAAAGATTTCATCTCCAAATACGGAAAAAGATTTCTTCACAGTAAGAGCTGTGAAAATGTGGAATAGATTCCCTCCAGAGGTGGTTTTGGCCAGCTCAGTAGATTGCTTTAAGAAAGGCCTGGATTCTTTCCTAAATGTACCTAATATAACTGGGTACTGATATTTATAGGTAAAGTTGATCCAGGGAAAATCCAATTGCCTCTCGTGGGGTCAGGAAGGAATTTTTTCCCCTGCTATAACAAATTGAATCATGCTTTGCCTTTGGTTGTTTGCCTTCCTCTGGATCAACTGTGGGTATGGGATTGGGTATATAGGATTGTATGGTATTATTTTTTTTTAATTATTATTTATTTATTTTTATAGTTGAACAGTATCTGGATGTGCCACTGTTATTCAATGTTATTCATTGGCATGTTTTCTTGTTCATCTAGGCATATGTTACAATAGGTGACCGCGATATTGTGTCAATCTCGCCGTTGTTATCGGCGAGATTTGACACCTGCGAGCCCCATCGCGGGAGCCAGCGCGTGTTGACAGCTGTCTGGTATTAATCATGAAGGGGAACGCTGCGCCAAATTTTAAATAAAAAGCCGGCATGGGTTCCCCCCCAGGGGCATACCAGGCCCTTAGGTCTGGTATGGATTTGAAGGGGAACCCCCTACGCCGAAAAAACATCGTGGGGGTCCCCCCAAAATCCATATCAGACCCTTATCCGAGCACGCAGTCCGGCCGGTCAGGAAAGGGGGTGGGGACGAGTGAGCGCCCCCCCTTCCTGAACCGTACCAGGCCGCATGCCCTCAACATGGGGGGTGGGCACTTTGGGGCAGGGGGGTGCCCTGCAGCCCCCCTACCCCAAAGCACCTTGTCCCCATGTTGATGAGGACAAGGGCCTCTTCCCGACAACCCTGGCCGTTGGTTGTCAGGGCCTGCGGGTGGAGGGCTTATCGGAATGCGGGAGCCCCCTTTAATAAGGGGGCCCCCAGATCCTGGCCCCCCACCCTATGTGAATGAGTATGGGGTACATCATACCCCTACCCATTCACCTGGGGGAAAATGTGTTAATAAAAAAACACACTTTACAGGTTTTTAAAGTAATTTATTAGGCAGCTCCGGGGGGTCTTCTTCCGACTTTGGGGGTCTTCTTCCGAATTTGGGGGTCTTCTTCCGACTTCTCTGCTCTCTCCGGCCTCTTCTCCCAGTGTCCGGATCTTCTGCCAGGCTCTTCCGCTATCTTCTGCTCTTTTGCCGCTCTTTTGCTAGTGGTGACCTGGTCTTCTCCGCCGTCTTGTTCCTTCTTCTCTTCTTTCGATGTTGACACAACGCTCTCTCCCGCTGTAATGCTGTGTGAGCAGTGTGCGATGACTTATTTAGGCATGGGACATGGTCTCTGGGTGATGACCCCGCCCGCTTATTATGTCACAGTCTCAGGGCATAATGAGACTGTGATGTCATAAGGGGCAGGGTCACCGGGTGACATCACCCGGTGACCACGCCCCATGCCTATATAAGTCATCACGCACCGCTCACACAGCATTACAGTGGGAGAGAGCGTTGTGTCAACATCGGAAGAAGAGAAGATGGAACAAGACGGCAGAGAAGACCGGGCACCGCTAGCAAAAGAGCGGCAAAAGAGCAGAAGATAGCGGAGGAGCCCGGCAGAAGATCCGGACACCGGAAGAAGAGTCCAGAGAGCGGGAACAGAACCGGACACCAGGAGAAGAGTCCGGAGAGAGAGGAGAAGTTGGAAGAAGACCCCCCGAAGTCGGAAGAAGACCCCCGGAGCTGCCTAATAAATTACTTTAAAAACCTATGTAATGTGTTTTTTTATTGACACTTTTCCCCCCAGGTGAATGGGTAAGGGTACGATGTACCCCATACTCATTCACATAGGGTGGGGGGCTGGGATCTGGGGGCCCCCTTATTAAAGGGGGCTCCCAGATTCCGATAAGCCCTCCACCCACAGACCCCGACAACCAACAGCCAAGGTTGTCGGGAAGAGGCCCTTGTCCTCATCAACATGGGGACAAGGTGCTTTGGGGTAGGGAGGGGTCGCAGGGCGCCCCCCTGCCCCAAATTGCCCACCCCCCATGTTGAGGGTATGCAGCCTGGTACGGTTCAGGAGGGAGGGGCGCTCACTTGTCCCCACCCCCTTTCCTGACCGGCCAGGCTGCTTGCTCAGATAAGGGTCTGGTATGGATTTTGGGGGGGACCCCCACGCCGTTTTTTCAGTGTAGGGGGATTCCCCTTAAAATCCATACCAGACCTAAGGGCCTGGTATGCCCCTGGGGGGGAACCCATGCCAGTTTTTTATTTAGAATTTGGCGCGGCGTTCCCCCTCATGATTCATACCAGACAGCTGTCAGCACTGCCTGTCGCTCATCGCGAACGGAAAAAAAGCTTTCCTTTCCCGATGAGCGAGCCAGTGCGAGATGCACAGTACCCTGTCGCTGAGAACCAGCGCGATGTGATCGCGCTGGAAACACATTCTCGTGGTCGGGTACTGTATTTTGCTTGTTTTATTACTCCAAGGGATAAATGGCATTCTGCGGCATTATTTTCTTTTTGCCGTTTTATTGCCTGGGAATGTGATAGTTTACTTGGTTGCTAAATATATAGGTAATCACTCTATGTTTCCTGTTGCTTGACTCAGCAATGGATATTTCAAAGCAGAGCATTGCAGGCCAGTACAATGTATACATATTCTGTCATTGATTTAATCAATATATCCTTTTTTTTCACTCTTCCCGATTGCCACATTTTAAAGCCTGTATGAACTGTACAATATTTTGAACTGTAATTATAAATGACACCACTAACAGGTGCCAGGACACAAAAGTTATTGACAGGGGACATAGAATATGTTAAACAGTAGTGAGAAGAGTCTGGCGCAATGTTCAGTCATGTGGGAGAGGAACTGTGGGGCATTCAGAAAAGAATAATGGGTGCTTTGTGTTCCCCACAGCTGAGCTTTTCTCCCCAACCGTCTATACTCATTACATTCCCCCTCCTTCATGCTTCAATACTTTTTCTGCAAATATGAGAGGTTTAGGAGTCATATTCAGGTATTTACTGTTTATTTTGTTTTTTCAGTTACTAAATATTGAATCTACTGATTCCAGTTCACTGCATGGAAACCTGAGTTTGCCTAGAAGCACAAATGTGGTGGAAAAAGAAGCAGCAAAACAGGTGAAAAATCGAGGCAAAAAAGGTTTGCAAACTGACGAGTCCAGACAAAACCCTGCCTTACTGGGATACCCAAGGCTCATCAAATCACCAACCAGTGGAATGCCAAATTTAAACAGAATGTATAATGATTCTCTTTCATCATCTACTGGGGCACCAAAGATTGTAAACTCACTATATCCTTTGGGTGAAAATTCCCTAAGTGCCTATGGAGTGCTTCTTTTGTCTCTGGTGGTCTTTGCTGTTGGCATTGTTGGCAATCTATCCATCATGTGCATAGTATGGCATAGCATGTCTATGAAGAGTGCTTGGGACTCCATCCTGGCTGCTGTAGCACTTTGGGACTTTATTCTTCTTTTTTTCTGTTTGCCTGTAGTTGTTTTCCAGCAGATAACACATCGTAGATTGCTTGGGGCACTCTCCTGCCGCATTATACCTTACATGGAGGTAAGTACATTTTTAAAATGTATATACTGTCTTTTTGGCTTTATACACTGTTCTGTGACATAGGCAGGGCTTCACTTTTATTGGGTCATATATGGCCATCTTTAGTCAGTTCTCTATAGAGAGATAGTTCACATCAGGATCACAACTTTACCTTAGACCTTCAAAAATCTGATACATACGGCTCTAAAAACTATGTGGTTAACTTAAATCTCAACGCTGGGAAAAATATTTTGTGATATATGGAGTGGGCATGAGTTAAAATTCTGTCAAGTTTTTCTTAAAGTGGTTCTAAACGCAGAAGTTTTTTTATCTTAATGCATGCTATGTCTTAGAGATTTTGTCTCGCTTTTTATCTTGGTGAAACCAGTACAAGAACCTAGGGAGCAGCTGTCATCATGCAGAAAAGCACTGACAGCAATAAACCATGAACAAGAGTTCTAACCCTTTCTCACGCTGCTAAAAACTTGTTTTTGTATCTGTCGCCTTTAGAAAGGATTCATGTCACTTCCTTCTTCCTGTCATGTCATGGCAGGAAGAAAAGGTAAATGTTTCCAATAAAAACATGCCAGTGGCTTGAGTCATTCCCCAATCTATATACAACAAAAACAAAGTGTTTTCACATCCCTGGGAATGCAATCTTCCGTTCAAATCAATGTATAAAGAAACATATCTGTGGATTGGGATTTTACAGGCTTCTAGACTATTATTTCAACAAAATACAATTTTTATTGTCACATACACACATCAATTAAAAATGACATGATAAGTGATTATAGCAGCAACATTTTGAAGGCTTATATGCAAGTAATTGGCCATAAAAAGGGTATGGGGGTCTGGGTACTGCCCTGGGGGACATGTATCAATGCAAAAAAAGTTTTTTAAAAATATAATATTTACAGAAGCAGTGATTTTTTTTTTTTAATCAAAACTTTTTTTTATTTATTTCCAATGCAGAAAATAATCATACAAAGATAATACAGATTGTAGTAAGGATTAAAGAAATCAAAGTCCATCCAAAAAAATGATACAGTGCAAGTCTTCATACATCTGAATAAGAGTTTATACTGCATCTTTGTCCGCTATTGAATAATACATAACAGGTGTTTAACGTACCTAACATAAAACTGTAGGGTGTTGTCCCTTCCCCTCTCCCCTTCTCCCCTCCCCCTCCATCTGCTGCACATTCTTCATACTAAATTCTTAAAAGTCTATCCATCACAAGCTGTGGGGGGGCAAGAGCTGGGTCAGACAACCAGGGCTCCCATACCTTTTCAAATTTATTGCCAGCATTTCTATGACGGTATGCTAATTGTTCTCTGATCAGGAGTGAGTTTACATATGCAATCCATTGCTTCCCCATTGGTACAGTGTGCACCATCTAGTGTCGAGCAATAAGTTTTCTAGCCAGATACAATAGCCTGGTAAGCATAATGTACATTCCCCTCTGGTACATCTCCTCATCAATCACGCCTAGTAAGCACACCAGAGGAGTGGAGGGCACTGGCACCTGCGCCAACCGGGATACAATCTGTGTGACCTCATTCCAGTATCTATTAAGCTTTGGGCACCGCCAGAGCATATGTATGAGGTCACCCTGATGTATTTTACATTTTGGGCACAGGGGTGAATCTCTCAGGCCCCAAGAAAACAGTTTAGTTGGCGTCCGATAGGTTCTATGCAGAATAAACAGCTGTGACAACCTATGAGAAGCTGAAATGGATATATTAGGGATTGATTCCAGTGCCATATCCCATTGATCATCGATCTCTCCAATACCTATGACCCATTTAGCTCTGCATTTTAAGGAGGTATGGTCCTGAGGAAAGCAACACTGAGTATATTGTAGATATCAGTTCTTTTCTAACATTCGCATGCAACAGTTCCCTCAGAAGATTTTAATACATTTCCCACATATAGCTGTGAGAAAAACCAATTTCCCTTATGCTTCCACAGGGTAAATCCCTCTAATTTATTAAGTTCTGGGTATCTTGGGTTATCCCATAAGGGGGTGCATTCCAAGGGGCCCACAACCTTCAGTGTCTCTCGAACTGCGCCCCACACTTTTTTAAGAAGACCTGCCGTAGGTGAATTCGGGGTTAAGCCGGGGAGGTCCATTTCTAAATGGGAACTGGCCCTCAAGTCCGGGTTTGTACGGACCACTAAACGTACTATGGGATCGTCTGAGATATCATCATCCCCCCACCCCATTAGCTTCTGCATTTGAGAGGCCAAAAAATATAGTTTGGGGTGTGGTACCGCTAGACCTCCTCTGTCTTTACAATATTGTAGGGTGTTTAAACTGACTCTAGCACCCTTCCTTTTCCAAATGAGATCCCGCATCTGTGTATCTATTTTCCTGAACCACTTGTTAGAAATCCACACAGGGGAGTTTTGAGTGACATACAATAATTGCGGGGCCCAGATCATTTTTATCAGATTTATCCTCCCCACGACCAATAAGGGAAGTTTACACCAGCTAAGGGATTTCTCTTTTTGTTTCTCCAACAGGGGTTCCAAATGTAATTTAAGGTACTTAGAGGTGTCCGGAGTCACCACCACTCCTAAATATCAAAATGATTTGGCGATGGTGATTTGTCTTGCCTCCTGGGGCACGGGTTTAGTTATGGGGTCTAGAGGCATCATAATAGATTTGGACCAGTTTATTGAAAAACCTGAGAATCCTCCAAATTTAATTATAAGTGACATTAGTAACCTCAAAGAATTATCTGTATCTCCCAGGTACAGCAGTGCGTCGTCAGCGTACAGTGAGATCTTTTCCTCTTAGAGGCCTCTACGGAATCCCACTCTCAGAGGAACTACGGATCATGATAGCCAATGGTTTGACTGCCAAAGCAAACAGCAGGGGTGACAATGGGCACCCCTGTCGAGTGCCTCTGTGTAATGCAAGGGACTGGGAAAGCGAGTTATTAATGCGAAGCCTCGCTCTAGGGGCTGAGTATAGAATCTTCACCCAGTTAACAAACCTGTCACCTAGGCCAAAACGAGCTAGGATCTCCCAGAGGTAGGGCCACTCCACACTATCAAAAGCCTTAGCGGCATCCAAGGATAATATGGCCCTACCTCCAGGATTATCCACTGGGGTTTGCAGGTTCATAAAGAGGCGTCTAATATTATTAGTTGTAGATCTAGTAGGTATAAACCCAGACTGGTCTCTATGCACCAACCCCCCGATCACCTTGGACAATCTATTTGCCAGTACTCGTGCTAGAAGTTTGACGTCTAGGTTCAAGAGGGATATGGGCCTGTATGAATCCGGTAGGAGTTTGTCCTTACCCGGTTTAGGGATCACAACTATGAAGGCTTCTTGCATACTATCCGGCAGGGATCCTTCCTCCTCCACCACAGAGAAAGCTTCGCAGCAGTGGTGGATGTAGAATATCACTATATCTCCTATAAACCTCAGCAGGTAAACCATCCGAGCCCGGAGACTTATGCTTCTTAGCCCCCTGGAGGGCCTCCGCCAATTCCTCCGTAGTTATTGGAGCACCCAACATGTTCCGCTCAGTCTCCGAGACCTGAGGGAAGGGACAATTCTGTAGGAATGAATCCAGCTCAGAGGAACTAGACGCAGTCCTAGAGGAATATAAGTCCATATAAAATTGATAAAATATCTGCATAATGTCGGCCTTCCTGGAGCAAGTCTCCCCTGTCCCCGATTTAATGGCTAGAATGGAAGCCGTGTCTCTTTGCTCCCTGGCCAATAAGGCAAGGAGATGACCCGTGTTCTCGCCCTCTTCATAATATTCCTGTTGTAGGAAGAACCTCCGTTTTTCGGCCGCTGATAAGACTACTGAGTTGTATAATGAGTGAGCCTCAATCCATGCCTCCCTATTTTCCTGGGATGGGTCTGAAATCATTTTCTGCTCTCTAGTTTGTAAATCATCTCTAACCCTGGATTCCCACTCTCCCGATCTCCTTTTCACTCCATTGATTCCTCTGATCAGACATCCTCGCAGGAACGCCTTCAGAGAGTCCCAAACAACAGCTGCGCTCGCGGATCCTCTGTTGAAACATAGGAACTCCCTCAAGGCATCAGCTATCCCATCCGGTTCTGGGAACAGCTCCAGCCAGAATGGGTTAATCCGCCAGAGGGGTTGAACCTCCTGGGTTCCTACGTCTATCCGTACCCAAAAGGGAGAGTGATCAGAGAGTAATCTAGGTTCATATGCCGAATCCAATACCCTCTGCAAAAGGTAAGTGCTGCCCAGGCCCAGATCTATACGTGAAAGACCACCATGTGTGCTCGATCTACATGAATAACATTTATCCATTGGATGCTTCTCCCTCCATACGTCTCTCAGACCCAATTCAGTAAGCATAAGTGCAAATGAGGTACTACCCGGGGAGCGACCAATTTGTCTGGGGTTTAAGGATATTCTATCTAAGTGTGTATCTAACACATTATTGAAGTCTCCCATCGCTAGAACAGGAGTATTAGGGTATAAGGCCATGAACTGGGCAACTTTCTTTAGAGGGTCCGAGGAGTATGGGGGAGGAACATACATGGCCGCAAAAAGCAGTGATTTTAATGATGCTTAAAGTGCAACAACAAAATGAAAAATTCCTTTAAATATAGTGCCTGGGGGTCCCCTTAGTATGCCTGTAAAGTGGCGCATCTGTACCGTGGATAGAACATACCATAGCAAAACAGACATGTATAAAATATATATTTTTTTAATGAAATTTCATTTTAATTGGCGGCAATACATTACCATTAAACCTCCTAAGGATCTAAACAAAATAATCTCACTCTACAATTGATCTTACCACTGAGCCAAAGTCAGTGACACAATGATAATAAATGTGAGACCAAATATAGCTGCCACTCTAAATAATAATATATGAAATCTACCAACAGATAAACAATAAAGGCAAATAGTGACGCTAAGCAAATGAAGAATAATCAATAAAGAAAATAAATAGCACCCAGTGATGCATGTAGGGCATATGGTCAAACAAGGTCCACAGTGAACATGTCCATAGCTGGATAAATGTCAGTCCATGAAGTGTCAAACGTAGTTAATTGGATAATCTCCATACCATGTGTGAAGCGTGTCACCACTTCCCCATAGTATCTACACTAGGGATGAGCCGAACACCCCCCGGTTCGGTTCGCACCAGAACCTGCGAACGGACCGAAAGTTTGCGCGAACTTTAGAACCCTATTAAAGTCTATGGGACTTGAATGTTCAAAATCAAAAGTGCTAATTTTAAAGGCTAATATGCAAGTTATTGTCCTAAAAAGGGTTTGGGGACCCGGGGTTTGGGGACATGGGGGGTGTTTATAGTATGCCTGTAAAGTGGCGCATGTTTCCCGTGCTTGGAACAGTCCCTGCACAAAATGACATTTTTAAAGGAATAAAAGTCATTTAAAACTGCTTGCGGCTTTAATGTAATGTCGGGTCCTGGCAATATGAAAATCAGTGAGACAAACGGCATGGGTACCCCCCCAGTCCATTACCAGGCCCTTTGGGTCTTGTATGGATATTAAGGGGAACCCCGCACCCAAATTAAAAAAATGAAAGGCGTGGGGCCCCCAGGCCCTGTATACTCTGAACAGCAGTATACAGGCGGTGCAAACAAGACAGGGACTGTAGGTTTGTTGTTAAGTAGAATCTGTTTGGAATTTTGAACTGGTACATTTTTAAAGTGTAGCTCCAGCCACACTGCAACCCCTCACAGATGCTATAGTTGGAGCGCAGTAATGAGCCCTGCTGCAAACTATTGCATCAAAAATTGTAATTACATGCCCCTGTTAAACAGGGGCAGAAAAATTGGGCCTTGGCCACTGGTGGCGTTGCCCAGAACCAAAAATGTTCTTACAAGCTATCAGCATGAAAATTGAGGAGGAAGAGGATTGTCACTTAGCATAACAGGATAGTCACTCAGCATCAGCATAGGCAGTCTTGAAGGGATCTCACATTAAAAAAAATAAATCAATCGGTTACATCAGCATCAGCTACTTGGTAGCTGGTGATCCAAGACTGATTCATTTTTATGAAGGTCAGCCGATCGACCAATTCGGTGGACAGGCGCCCCCTGTGATCGGTTACAAAGCCTCCAGCAGCACTAAATATGCGTTCCGAAAGAACGCTGGATGCAGAACAGGCCAGTAGCTCAATTGCATACCGTGCAAGTTCTGGTCAGTGATCCATCCTCAAGACCCAGTAACCCAGAGAATTTTCGGTGGGAAAGGTATCCAAGTCTGATCTTGCCCCTAGGTAATCCTGCACCATGTCAATCAGACGCTGGCGATGGTTGCTGGAACCGATCAGACCTTGGGGCTGCGGGATAAAAAATTGTCTGAATGCATCGGTCAGACGGCCGCCTTCTCCATCGCTCCTTCTGTGACTGACCGAAGCCTCAGTAACACGATGTCCAGGAGGACCAGGAAATTGTAACCTCCCAGGCTCTGAAAACGCGTTGCACAAACCTTTCTGCAAGGCCTCCCGAAGATGTTTCATCCCCTGCTCCCTCTGCGACGGCAAGACAATTACCCTTGTAACGTGGATCAAGGAGGGTTGCCAGCCAGTAATGATCCCTCCCCTTGATACCACCAATACGAGGATCCTTCTGCAGGCTTTGCAGGATCAGGGAGGCCATGCAGCGTAGGTTTGCTGAGGCATTCGGTCCGGAGTCCTCTGGGTCACTAAGGACGACATGATCCACAGCCACCTCCTCCCAGCCATTTACAAGTCCATGGGTTTCTTCGGACTGTAAATGATCCTTTGAAGACTGCTGCTGATGCATCCACCTCGATGCTGACACAATCCTCCTCCTTCTCCTCCTCCTCTTCCTGTGTGACCGGCAGGCATGCAGGAACACTTTCTGGATAAAGGGGGCCTTGAGAGGTAAGGAAGTCCTCCTCTTCCTCCCTCTCTCTGCCTCAAGTGTCCATTATTCCACGCAGCGTGTGCTCCAACAGGTGGACAAGGAGGACAGTGTCACTGATGCATGCACTGTCACTGCTCACCATCCTCAAATGGTGACAGGACAGTGCATGCATCCCTGATCATAGCCCACTGGCATGGGGAAAAAAAACAAGGTCCCCTGACCCTGTCCTGGTGCCATGGGCACATAGGTACTCATTGATGGTCCTTGGCTGCGTGTGCAGCCGCTGCAGCATGGCCAACGTTGAGTTCCACCTGGTGGGCATGTCACCGATTAGGCGGTTCTTGGGCAGGTTAAATTCCTTTTGGAGGTCAGCCAGCCAAGCACTGGCATTATATGACCTGCGGAAATGCACACAGACTTCCTGGCCTGCCTCAGGACATCCTGTAAGCCTAGGTACCTGGGGAGTTAAGACTCATAGTGTATCCAGGCCTTTCAGAATCTGCCACCAGAGAGACCCTAAATGTTTGAAGTTTTGGGGTATAGAAAAAGTTCCCCGTCATTGGAGAGGAGGTCATTATATCAGACAGTTGAGCCGCAGAGAATCCTTCTGGATTTATGAAACCAAGGTTATGTCGCCTGCGGGGATGAATGTAGACTTCGATCCCAACTGTTTTATCTCCAATAGATAATTGTTTTGTTTTGGGTCACTTATTCAGTCCTGATTTTTTATTACCTCTCTTTAATTTGTTATAAAGTGGAGTTAGTTTATTTTTATTCTTATGTTTATGGATATATGTGTGGTTTGACCATCAAGATGGCCGCCGATTGACATCTTTATTTTATTTTATTTCATGGTTTTAAACATTTTATAAATAAATAAGTGCTTGCTAACATTGGTTAGCCCCCCCCTTTTATATATATATATTTTTAATATATATTTTTTTATATTTATGCAAATTAGAGGCGTTTGTTCCTTCTTTTTTCTTTATTCTTTATTTTTTACATGTACGAGGAACGTTTGTTCCCTATATGTAATTTTAAATAAATTAGCGCCTTTTTTTGTATTTATAAGCACATTAGCACTTTCTATGTTTTCTATGTAATCATCTACAGCAGTGGCTTGATGGGATTATCTGTGATGCAACAGGTCATTTGACCGCTGTATCCGGAATCCTGATTGGCTGAGTGATGGTTTCCATGACATTATTTACAACGTAAATTGTGTGTACCCTGCCCCACGCTGAGGAAGTCCCGCCTACGGACATAACGCGTACGGGGGGACAGGGGTCACGCATAACATCACCCTCGGCCGTCTTGTTGATAAAAATACACGCTTATGTGCCTGCACTGGGAACTGAGTGCGACTTCATGTAAGTACAATTGATCGTTTTCTTATTACAATAAAGTGGCAAACATTAGTGGCAGCATTAGATCGCTGTGCCCTTTTCCTTACAAACGCTGTATCATCTCACTGACTGTGGACGAGCATTGGATTTTTCATCTGAGGATTACTTGCCTGGTGTTCCAATACTGCTATGTGACCTGTTTCAGGTTGAGTCCTGGAGGTGAGAGGCCATTCTTTGTGGTGGAGGGATCACAGACACCTGATTGAGGATCTGCCTTGTGTGTCACCTGCACTTTAGTTATTCCAGTAGTTTCCTTACACTCACCAGTTGAGACTGTTATATTTTGTTTAATTTTATGGACATTCGTGAATTGCGCTACACTTTTATATATTTTAAGGACGTGAGGCAAACAGGGCACATGGGTCAGTTGTCCCTGTGGGAGGGCGGAGAGGAGGTTGGTGCCATTGTTGCAAACCTCCATACCTGGCTTAAGCTGGCGTGGCGTCAACCACCTCTGAACCTGCCCCTGCAGAGCTGACAGAATCTCTGCCCCAGTGTGGCTCCTGTCTCCCAAGCACACCAGCTCAAGCACCGCATAGCATCTTTTTGCCTGCGTGCTTGTGTAACCCCTTGAACGCCTATGGAGCACCGCTGGTTCCGAGGACCAATCAGCACAGGAAGAGGCCACGGAGGAAGAAGAAGAGGAGAGGGTGGAGGTGTGGCAAAATCACCACTAGTAGAATTTTGGAGGCGTGGTGGTGGAATAACCTCCAACACTACTGCACCCTGTCCTGCATCCTTCCCAACTGCCAGAAGAGTCACCCAGTGCACAGTGAATGATAGGTAACATCCCTGGCCATGCCTGCTGGACCATGAGTCAGCGGTAATATGCACCTTACCGCTGACTGCCCTGTCCAGCGAAGCCAAGACTTTTTCTTACACATGCCGGTAAAGAGCCAGAATCACCTTCCGTGAGAAAAAGTGGTGTTTGGTAACCTGCCACTGAGGAACTGCACATTCCACAAATGGAAGGGGGCAGAGTCTACCAACTGAAAAGGCAGCAGTTGAAGTGCTAGCAATTTAGCCAAGCTAGAATTCAACCGCTGGGCATGTGGATGGCTGGGAGCGAACTTCTTTCGGCGGTGCAGCAGCTGGGGCAGGGAAATTTGCCTGGTACAATCTGACATCGGTGTACCGATAGCAGATTGCCCGCAAGTACTTGGCTGTGACACACCTAATTCTACACCTTCATTCCTCTCAGTGCAGGTTTCAGGGAGGACTGAAGGTATAGTGGGGTTGGAGATCCCAGCTGATGAGGAGCAAGGAGAGGTCTGCTTTGTTCTTTGGTGTGGGGTCTTTTAGGTACGCTTGTCAACGAACTGCATGGCAGGTCGACATATGACTGATCAAGCATGTGGTGCCCAAGCGGATGATGTTTTGGCCACGCGAGATACACTTGAGACATACGTTGCAAATAGCAGTGGTGGGATCTGATGCACTCGTCTCAAAAAAGGCCCACACCAAAGAACTTTTGGAATAACGCGCAGAGACAGCAGCGCCCTGCACATGCGGAGCTCTGCGGTGTGATGCAGTCGGTGTGCTGCCCTTAAGTTGGCCCCTGGAGGGCATCCTGACTCGTTAGAGATATGCCTCCTTGTCCTCCTCCTCCTCCTCCTCCTCTCAGGCACCCACGTGGAGTAAGTGACTTCCTCATCATCCCCTCCCTCCTCATCACTGGAGCAAACCTGGCAGTATACTGCAGCTGGGGGAACATGACTGCCAGATTGCTGTCCTTCTTGGGCACCCCCTCTCCCTGGGCTCCCACTACTGCCTTCCTCTAGCTGGGTACCATCATCAGAGCCTTCAAAACGCTGGCCATCCTCCTGTAGCATGTACCCAACACTGTGGTCAAACAGTTCGGGGGACTCCTCAGGAGGACATGGGGCTAGGGAAGGAGTGACTGATGCCATTGAGCTGAGGGAAGAGGCCGCGTTGGTAGCTGCTTTGCCAGACAAAGTACCCTGAGCCTGGGTGAGAGAGGATGAGGACGGCTTGGTCATCCACTCTACCAAGTCTTCAGCATGTTGCAGCTCAACACGGCCAGCTGCTGAAAAAAAGGACAAGTATGTCCCACGGCCACGTGCTGATGAGGAAGCACCATCTCCAAGACCAGCACTGTAGCCTCTAGACACAGAGCCTGCTTGCCCTATTTTATTGGCTTGTGACTGTCTGCCTCTCCTTGTTGGCCTTCCAGACATACTAATGGCCTGCAGTGAGATATAGCTGCACAAAGCTGGGATGTATATATATACTGATACTGCAGCTAGCAGAATCAACTGCCTGCCTGTATTATTAGTATGAGAACACCAGCAATTGTCTTCAGGTAGCTTTAGGTGCACACTGTGCAAAGGACACAGTGCACTAACTGTAAATACTGTAGCTGCCTGCCTGTGGCACTAATAGGATCAGAAGAACACCAGCAATTGTCTTCACGTAGCTTTAGGTGCACACTATGCAGAGGACACAGTACACTAAACTGTAAATACTGCAGTTGCCTGCCTGTGGTATTAATAGGATCAGAACAACAGCAATTGTCTTTAGGTAGCTTTAGGTGCACACTGTGCAGAGGACACAGTACACAAACTGTAAATACTGCAGTTGCCTGCCTGTGGTACTAATAGGATCAGAAGAACACCAGCAATTTTCTTCAGGTAGCTTTAGGTGCACACTGTGCAGAGGTCACAGTACACTAACTGTAAATACTGCAGCTGCCTGCCTGTGGTATTAATAGGATCAGAACAACAGCAATTGTCTTCATGTAGCTTTAGGTGCACACTGTGCAGAGGACACAGTACACTCACTGTAAATACTGCAGCTGCCTGCCTGTGGTACTAATAGGATCAGAAGAACACCACCAATTTTTTTCAGGTAGCTTTAGGTGCACACTGTGCAGAGGACAGAGTACACTAACTGTAAATACTGTAGCTGCCTGCCTGTGGTACTAATAGGATCAGAAGAACACCAGCAATTTTCTTCAGGTAGCTTTAGGTGCACACTGTGCAGAGGACACAGTATACTAACTGTAAATACTGTAAAAACACCTGCCTGCCTGTCAGGAAGAGAATAACAGGAACAGATCTAGCTAAACTGAATACAGTGTATATATGTATATACAACACCTAGGATGCATATATATACACAATACACTGTAAGTGCAGCTAACTGACTTGCCTGCCTACTCTATTTATCTTAAATCAAATGACACTGTCTCTCTGTCTATCTCTCCACCGCCGCAACACACTACACAAAGCTGCCACGCAGGCGGCCTTATATAGTGTGGGGCGTGTACTAAACCCCCTGAGCCTTAATTGGCCAAAGCCAGACTTTGGCTCTCTGTACAGACAGCGCCGTGATTGGCCTAGCATGCGGGTCATAGTGCATGCTTGGCCAATCATCAGCCAGCAATGCACTGCGATGTCGCAGTGAATTATGGGCTGACACGCCACTCGAATTTGGCGTGAATGTCCCATAACGTTCGCAATTCGACGAACGGTCGAACAGGCGATGTTCGAGTCGAACATGGGTTCGACTCGAACTCGAAGCTCATCCCTAATGTACACTCACCAACAGTATTTGCCTCACACTCTCATGTTCAGCAATAAGGTTTTTGTACCCCTCAGGGTTGTAGATAATCCAGCCACATTCTCCAGTCTTAAATGTGAATTACAATTGAGCACTGTCCGTGATACTTTTTTTATTTTATTTTTTTATTTGCATTAATTTTTTAGGACAAGCTTTCGGGGTATGTCCTCTTTTTCAAGGTCCCAGCAGGACTGATTCACAAAAGTTTTAGCAAAATGTTGAAAAAACACAATCTCTGAGGGAATGGAAAAAAAGAAAAACAAACACACATAAACTAATGTACATGGCAATGGTAATAAAACTAGCATAGTTAGTGAGATAAGACACGTGCACTGCAAGTGCACTTGAAAGTGCACTTACAGTGCACTTTGAAGTGCAGTCGCTGTAGATCCGAGGGGGACATGAAAAAAAAACCAGCATTTTAGCTTGCACATGATTGGATGATAAAATCAGCAGAGCTTCCCCTCTTTTCAGATCTTCCCCTCAGATTTACAGTGACTTGCAGTGCACTTATAGTACAAAGTGGATTTGCCTTTCGTAAATAACCCCCAAGGAGTCACAAAGGGGGTCGTAAAACTGTAGGATAATGGATAAGGAAACCAATATCTAAATTTAGCCCGTTATTTTTTGTGTCAAAAAGAAGTATCATTCTTAGTTCAAAAGTTTTTCTTTCCTGGATAGTTCTGAAATTCCCTTTAACCACTTCAGCCCCGGAAGGATTTACCCCCTTAATGACCAGGCCTTTTTTTGCGATACGGCACTGGGTCACTTTAACTGACAATTACGCGGGTCTGCGATGTTGTAACCAAACAAAATTGATGTCCCTTTTTCCTCACAAATAGAGCTTTCTTTTGGGGGTATTTGATCACCTTTGCAGTTTTTATTTTTTGCGCTATAAACAAAAAAAAACATCAGTTTTGAAAAAAAAAACAATATTTTTTTACTTTTTGCTATAATAAATATCCAAAAAAATCTAAAAAAGAACAAATTTCTTCATCAGTTTAGAAAAATCCAAAATGATAATTAGAGATGATTAATGGACAGCTGCTAGCATTGATCACGTCCCATATGCTCATGCCAAAAAATGGGGAGGGGACAGGATGGTTTGTGAGACAGTTGAGTGTTCTCAGAGCAGGAGAGGACACATCAGTACAGCGCCTTTATATTTGTTTGGCTTGATACAGAGTGGTGCGTTCATAGCACCTATTAAATGTGAGATTGGGTGGTTGCCTGAAAGCCAATATTGGGGGGGGGGGGGGGGTTGTTGGAATATTTCTTTCAGAGTTTCATCCTCTGTTATACTGGGTTGTAAATCTTTGATTATCTTTTTTATCCCTTCTAGTGGTTTGTACAGTGATTGTATGTGGTGAGAAAAGGTACACGATTATTTGTTGTTCTCTCTTTGTATTGAAGGAGATTTTCTCTTTGGGTTTTCAAGGCCGTGTTTATGCTGTTGTTTGTGGTTTTGTCTTTAGCAGACTCCTTCCATAAGAAAGGTTACAGTGTTCTGAGATGTTTATCTCTGTCTTCTGGGTCTGAACATATTCAATGGTATCTGATGGCTTGGCTGTGTATGATGGCCCGTTTAGTGTTTTGGGGTTGAAAACTGGAACTATGGAGATAGCTGCATCGGTCAGTCAGTTTTCTGTATATCATAGTGTGAAGCTTGTCATCCCTGATGTATACTGTAGTGTCTAGGAAGCTGACATGTGTGTTAGAATAATCCATTTTTAGTTTGATGGGTGAAAAGTGTTGATCATCGAGTAAAACAGTTTTAGATTTTCTTCACCTTCTGTCTATATGATGAAGATATCATCGATATAGCCATAATATCTGTATGGCTTTTATTGAATGCTGGTGAGAAATTTGTCCTCCAGGTCAGCCATAAATAAGTTTGCATATTGGGGGTCATTTTATTTCCCATAGCAGTACCCATACATTGGAGATACAGTTGTGCTCATAAGTTTACATACCCTGGCAGAATTGATGATTTCTTGGCTTTTTTTCAGAGAATATGAATGATAACACAAAAACTTTCCTTTTGGATTTTTGAATTTTCTGATTTTCGTTCTTATTTTTGGATTTTTGAATTTTCGGATTTTTGAATTTTGGATTTTTACTAATTATCTAAATAACGAATACCACATCTAAATGAATGGAACGTAACAAATTAGAATTTTTCTGAAGTTACAAATTTATTCAAAATAACGAATTTCAATCATAACGAATGACCCGAAAAACTGATGATAATAATCTGTGACATGCAGCCAACCCATCCTTGTGAGGGATGTTACTGTACAGAGATTCTATATCCATAGTGACTAGAAGTGTATTTGGTAGTAATTGTGGTATATTGTTGAGCTTATTCAGAAAATCAGTGTCTTGCAGGAAACTCAGAGTATTCATGACTAACGTTTTTAACATATTTTCTACAAGGTCTGAGATATATTCGGGAAGTGTATTCATACCTGTTATGGTGGGTCTGCCTGGATTTCCTGGATTGTAAATCTTGGGCAGCGTGTAGAAGTCTCCAACTTCTGGATTATCTGGAATCGCATTGATAAGTTCTGAATGTAGGTGGGTTGATATTGTTTTAATGAGACCTTTTAATTGCTTAATAAAATCCTGGGTCAGATCATAATCCAGTTTTTTTTTAGTAAGTAGTACTTGCCAGCTGCCTCTTGTATATATTTGTCTGTATCCATCACAACAACTGCTCCCCCTTTATCTGCTGGTTTGATGGTTAAGGCCTGATTATTGCACAGATCGTGTACAGCTCTTCGCTCCAGTGGTGAAAGGTTCTATAATATTTTCTTTTGCGGGGTGGATATCAGGGATGTAACTCACAGTCTAAAGCTGTCAATATAGGTGTCCAGTATGGGGTTGCGTCCTTGGGGAGGGGTGAAGTTGCTTTTTTTTTTTCTTTCTGTTGCCTTCTATTGTCCCAGGATCCCTTTCATTACTGTGAAAATATTCTTTGAGCCTCAGTCTCCTGAATATCTGACCATACCTATAAATTTTTAAATTTGGTGGTTGGGCAGAATGTGAAGCCTTTGGGGAGGACTTTTATTTCTGGTGCTAAAAGTTTATGATTGGACAAATTGATGATTCCAAGTTCCTCTATTATATCCACATTTTCAAGGGATACCTTGGGACTCTGGATCGGGTTCCAAGTTGCTGATAGCAGGAGTTTTAGATGTTGTGTCTGTTTTATGTTGTTTAGGTTGTATCCAAAAGGTCTGCTCTTGGCGTAGCTTCTGGAGCTTTTTTTGCTTCCTGTTCATGGCAAATTTTTGCAGCTGTAAGGTTTCCATTTCGTTCTTAATTTGGTTGATGCTTGTCCAGCCAGCACTAGAAGGGATAAAAAAGATAATCAAAGATTTACAACCCATTATAACAGAGGATGAAACTCTGAAAGCAATATTCCAACAACCCACAATATTGGCTCTCAGACATAAACTAATCAGAAGGAAACTTCACTCTGATTATAAAGACAAATAATGGAAACAAACCCTGCAATAAAAAACGCTGCAAACTGTGCAACCAGATCAATCTATCTAAAAGTGTCACACACACAAATGGGACCTTCAATTTCACTGGATCATACAGCTGTACCTATAGTAATGTTGTGTACCTCATCCAATGCAAAAGGTGTAGCAAAGGCTCTTGGTTGGTGTTGGTGTTGGTGTTGATGTTGGTGAAACAGGACAGAAGTTGCAAGCGATTATGAATCTGGACAGACATACTATTAAGTAGGGATGAGCTGAACAACCCCCTGTTCGGTATGAACATGCAAACACCAAAAAAGTCTATGGGACACGAACGTGAAAAATCAAAAGTGCTCATTTTAAAGGCTTATATGCAAGTTATTGCCATAAAAAGTGTTTGGGGACCAGGATACTGCCTCAGGGGACATTTATCAATGCAAAAAAACTTTTTAAAATGGCCGTTTTTTCAGGAGCAGTGATTTTAAGAATGCTTAAAGTGAAACAATAAAAATGAAATATTCCTTTATATATCATGCCAGGGGGGTCCCCTTAGTCTACCTGTAAAGTAGCGCATTTTTCCCATGTTTAGAAAAGTACTGCAGCAAAAGGACATTTCTAAAGGAAAAAATGTCATTTAAAATTGCTCATGGCTGTCCCGGCAATATCCATAAAAAATAATTTAAAAATACAGTGTGGGTTTCCCCTCCCAGTCCATACCAAGCCCTTCAGGTGTGGTATGGATATTATAAGGTGAACTCCACGCCAACATTTAAAAAAAAAAAATTTGTGGAGGCCCCCCCCAAAATCCATACCAGACCCAAAGGACCTGGTATGAATTAGGGGAATTTCATAATTCTGTCTTAGGGCTCCCCTTAACCACTTCAATACACTATATTAACCACTTCAATACTGTCACAGAATTTAGTAGACTAGACTGTGTGGACAGCACAGAGGAAACCAGAAACACATGTAAGTGAAAAATAAGAGTGTTTATTAAATAGGTGACAAATAAGTGAAATATAAACAGTGCAAAACCAACCACAGACCCACAAACTAGAAATAATATATACAAATAACTGGAGATACCGGAATTGTAACCAAGCCAGGCCGAGGTCATACACAGGGAGGTCAGCAAATGGGTAAGGATGGGAAACCAACAGGGCAGGGAGAGGATGGATGGATAGGCTGCAGGGCAGAGATACCAGGAGAACAGGGCACAGGAGGGACAGGTCCAGGATAGGTTCGGGATAGGGATCAGATCAGATCAGGAACAGGCTCAAGGTCAGGATACAAGCAGCAAGGTCAGGGCACAGGGAGAAAGATACCAAGGCAAGCATGCGAGGGCTTGCCGGGTATTTATAAGGCTGCAGTAATTGAGCTCATTTTACACCTGAGCGCAGAGGGTGCTGTCTGCTCCACACTACCGGAGTACACCCGCTGGTGGACACCGGTACTACGGCCCAAGCATGCCACAGTGCCACCAGCAGGTGAGTCCTCTTACTACAGGTCCTAGGTGTTGGAAGACACCCGCTGGTGGACACTGGTACTTTAGACTGGGCAGCAGATACATCAAACCGGACAGCAGGCACATCAAAGCAGACAGCGGGCACATCGGAGTAGACAGCGGGCTCTGGGTAGTCAAGCTGGGCAGCAGGCTCTGGGTCGTCAAGCTGGGCAGCAGGCTCCGGGTCGTCAAGCTGGGCAGCAGGCTCCGGGTCGTCAAGCTGGGCAGCAGGCTCCGGGTCGTCAAGCTGGGCAGCAGGCTCCGGGTCTTTAAGCTGGGCAGCAGGCTCCGGGTCGTCGAGCTGGGCAGCAGGCTCCGGGTCGTCGAGCTGGGCAGCAAGCTCTGGGTCGTCAATCTGGGCAGCAAGCTCTGGAACATTAGGCCGAACAGCGAGCACCGGAAGGGCAGGCTGGATCACAGGCATCGGCTCGGCAGGCTGGGTAACGGGCTCCAGCCCAGTGAGCTGGACACGGGGCACTGGTCCGGCAAGCCGAATAACGGGTTCTGGCTTAACAGGCTGAGTGACGGACTCTGATTTAGTAGACTGGGTAACGGGCACTGGCTCAGCAGACTGGGTAATGGGCACTGGCTCAGCAGACTGGGTAACGGGCACCGGCTCAGCAGACTGGGTAATGGGCACCGGCTTAGCAGACTGGGTAACGGGCATTGAAACTACAGGCTGAGACACGGGCACCGAGACTTCAGGCTGACACACGGGCACCGAAACTCCAGGCTGACACATGGGCACCGAAACTCCAGGCTGACACATGGGCACCGAAACTTCAGGCTGACACATGGGCACCAATATCAAGACATCCGGCTGGAAAGCAGGCAACGAGACATCAGACTGGAAGGCAGGCACGTCAGACTGGAAAGCGGGCACATCAGACTAGGAAGTGAAGACATCAAGGTGGAAGGCAGGCACCGAGACATCCGGCTGGAAGGCAGGCACGAGACATCAGGCTGGAGAGCGAGCACATCAGACTGGAGAGTGGGCACATCAGACTGGAAAGCAGGCACATCAGACTGGAAAGCAGGGACCAAGACTTTGGGCTGGAAGGCAGGCATCGAGACATCAGGCTGGAAGGCAGGCACATCAGAATGGAAAGCGGGAACATCAGGCTGGAAGGCAAGCACATCAGGCTGGAAGGCAGGCACCGAGACTTCGGGCTGGAAGGCAGGCATCAAGACATCAGACTGGAAAGAGGACACATCAGACTGGAAAGCAGGCACCAAGACTTCGGGCTGGAAGGCAGGCATCGAAACATCAGGCTGGAAGGTGGGCACATCAGACTGGAGAGCGGGCACATCAGACTGGAAAGCGGGCACATCAGACTGGGAAGTGGAGACATCAAGGTGGAAGGCAGGCACCGAGACATCCGGCTGGAAGGCAGGCACCGAGACATCAGGCTGGAGAGCGAGCACATCAGACTGGAGAGTGGGCACATCAGACTGGAAAGCAGGGACCAAGACTTTGGGCTGGAAGGCAGGCATCGAGACATCAGGCTGGAAGGCAGGCACATCAGAATGGAAAGCGGGAACATCAGGCTGGAAGGCAAGCACATTAGGCTGGAAGGCAGGCACCGAGACTTCGGGCTGGAAGGCAGGCATCAAAACATCAGGCTGGAAGGTGGGCACATCAGACTGGAGAGCGGGCACATCAGACTGGAAAGCGGGCACATCAGACTGGAAAGCGGGAACATCAGGCTGGAAGGCAGGCACATCAGGCTGATAGGCAGGCACCGAGACTTCGGGCTGGAAGGCAGGCATCAAGACATCAGACTGGAAAGCGGGCACATCAGACTGGAAGGCAGGCACCTCAGGCTGGAAGGCAGGCACATCAGGCTGAAAGGCAGGCACATCAGGCTGAAAGGCAGGCACATCAGGCTGAAAGGCAGGCACATCAGGCTGATAGGCAGGCACCTCAGGCTGATAGGCAGGCACCGAGACTTCGGGCTGGAAGGCAGGCATCAAGACATCAGACTGGAAAGCGGGCACATCAGACTGGAAAGCAGGCACATCAGGCTGAAAGGCAGGCACATCAGGCTGAAAGGCAGGCACATCAGGCTGATAGGCAGGCACCGAGACTTTGGGCTGGAAGGCAGGCATCAAGACATCAGACTGGAAAGCGGACACATCTGACTGGGAGGTAGGTACCTCAGACTGGAAAGCGGGAACATCAGGCTGGAAGGCAGGCACATCAGGCTGAAAGGCAGGCACATCAGGCTGATAGGCAGGCACCGAGACTTCGGGCTGGAAGGCAGGCATCAAGACATCAGACTGGAAAGCGGACACATCTGACTGGGAGGTAGGCACATCAGGCTGGAAGGCAGGCACATCAGGCTGAAAGGCAGGCACCGAGACTTTGGGCTGGAAGGCAGGCATCAAGACATCAGACTGGAAAGCGGGCACATCAGACTGGAAGGTAGGTACCTCAGGCAGGAAGGCAGGCACATCAGGCTGGAAGGCAGGCACCGAGACTTTGGGCTGGAAGGCAGGCATCAAGACATCAGATTGGAAAGTGGGCACATCAGACTGGAAGTTAGGTACCTCAGGCTGGAAGGCAGGCACATCAGGCTGGAAGGCAGGCACCGAGACTTTGGGCTGGAAGGCAGGCATCAAGACATCAGATTGGAAAGTGGGCACATCAGACTAGAAGATAGGTACCTCAGGCTGGAAGGCAGGCACATCAGGCTGGAAGGCAGGCACCGGGTTGGCAGGTTTAGGTGGGTCATCAAGTTCAACTGGCATGAACGCAGGCTGGAACAGGTTGGTTGGTGTGGAGGCAGGTTGGGTTATTGGCAGGATGGTGTGGGTCGGGAAGACCTTTTGCTTCTTTTTTGGTTTAGCCACTGCAGATTTGTACGTAGGTGCAGGCTCGTAAGAAAAGTATGTAGCTGGGCAAAAGGAAGACCAAGGAACAGTGGCTAGAAGAGGGTTCTGTGGGGTTGTTACAGGTGGAGGAGAAGAGGCAGGTGGATTAAAGGCAGGATAGGTGCTACACTTGGAGACTGGGTAGTAGTATTTGGTAGGGAGCTGAGTAAACTGGGCTGTAGCTGAGGTTGCCATAGGTGACGGGGAGATAGATTTTTGGGAAGGCAGGTGATTAATGGCAGGGCTGGAATGTTGAGGCTTAGCTAAGTGCAGGAGATCTGACCATGTCTGTAGCACAGGTTGATCAAATGCTGATTCACACCCGGCCTGACTAACTAGGGATTGTACTGAATGGATGCAATCAGACAACACCTGCTGTGAACAAGCGGAATAATGTTCCATAAAAAAGGCTGGATCATCTTCTAATAACCATACCAGGGATTCAACTTGGCCATAATTGAAGGGGGGAGAAAAATCATCGCTTCCTTCTGGAATGCATGACAGGGCTGGTTTTGCACATAACTGGATCAGGGGCTGAACATCTTCAAATGACATATACCCCTGATCCACTAGGGAATGAGCTGATCAGATAGTTTCCATCAGCTGGTCACTAGTCCACTCTTTTAAAATCTGGCGACAATATTCACCATCCTCTTCTGCTAGCAGAGAATAATAAATTATTTCATTGAAATCCATATTAGCAAAACTAACAACCAGGATGGTTCCTCAATGCAGCCACGTCTGATCAGGGATGGCCTTTGTATACTGTCACGGAATTTAGTAGACCAGACTGTGTGGACTGCACAGAGGAAACCAGAAACACATGTAAGTGAAAAATAAGGGTGTTTATTAAATAGGTAACAAATAAGTGAAATATAAACAGTGCAAACCCAACCACAGACCCACAAACTAGAAATAATATATACAAATAACTGGAGATACCGGAATCGTAACCAAGCCAGGCCGAGGTCATACACAGGGAGGTCAGCAAATGGGTAAGGATGGGAAACCAACAGGACAGGGAGAGGATGGATGGATAGGCTGCAGGGCAGGGATACCAGGAGAACAGGGCACAGGAGTGACAGGTCCAGGATAGGTTCGGGATAGGGATCGGATCAGATCAGGAACAGGCTCAAGGTCAGGATACACGCAGCAAGGTCAGGGCACAGGGAGAAAGATACCAAGGCAAGCATGTGAGGGCTTGCCGGGTATTTATAAGGCTGTAGTAATTGACCTCATGTTACACCTGAGCACAGAGGGTGCTGTCTGCTCCACACTGCTGGAGTACACCCGCTGGTGTACTACGGCCCAAGGATGCAACAGTGCCACCAGCAGGTGAGTCCTCTTACTACAGGTCCTAGGTGTTGGAAGACACCCGCTGGTGGACACTGGTACTGCGATCCAAGAGACCGATAGCGCCACCAACAGTTAAACCTTTTCATGACAAATACACTATATTATATATTGTACACTGCACTATATACCCTGCACTGTATTATATATACAACACTGAGTGAAAAACTCTGCTGAAAAATTGGGCCTTAGGTGTTGGTGGTGGCAGAACACGGTAACCCCTCACAGTTACTCTTGTTGGACGCAGGAACGATCCTTGCTGTTAAATATTATTTTAAAAATTCTAATTACATGCCCCTGTTAAATGGGCAGAAACATTTGGCCTTAGGTGTTGGTGGTGCCAGAACACTGTAATGCCCCGTACACACGATCACACATTTCGACAACAAAATCCATGGATTTTTTCAGATGGATGTTGGCTCAAACTTGTCTTGCATACACACGGTCACACAAAGTTGGTCGGAAATTGCGGACGTCAAGAACGCGGTGATGTACAACATGTACAACGGCACTATAAAAGGGAAGTTCAATACCAAGTGCACCATCCTTTGGGCTCCTTCTGCTAATCTTGTGTTTATCTCGTGTTAGTAGAAGTTTGGTGAGACGATTTGCACTTTTCAACCTCGTGCTTTCAGATCGTTAACTGCTCTTCAGTTTGTGCTTGTGGGTGCGTATCTGTTCTTCGGTGCATGTAGTTAGTTCGCATTTGTTTGTCAGTGCGTATTATTATTTTCATTATTATTATTATTATTATTATTATAGCGCATATTTGATTTTCAGTGCGTTCTTGTCCGCTCGTTTCTGATTTTCAGCTCGCTCTTCTCAGGCCTTTCTGTTTTTCAGTACTTTCTGACCAGCCGACCGTTTTGAAGCCATGTTGCGGTTACATACTCGTCGTAGAGTTTGTGCTGTGCAGTGGCTTGGTGTTAGGTTTCTTGCTTTGACCCAAGCCCAGTCCATGAACAGGGCGGGGAGGAGTTCATGGACCAAGAATTGGTTGCTCCAGCGTGACCAATTCTCTCATATGCCTTTGTTGCGGGAGATCCGTGAGAATAATCCTGAAGATTTCAGGAATTATCTCCGGATGAAGGACCCCATTTTTCACCGTTTGTTGGCTTTGCTGTCCCTTTATATTAGCAGGCAGGACACCTGCATGCGGCAAGCCATCACCCCTGAGCAGTGGCTAGTCGCCACGTTGCGGTACTTGGCGATGGGGAGAAGTCTGCAGGACATCAAGTTCTGGACAGGCATCTCCCCCCAGGCTCTGGGGATCATTATTCCAGAGACCTGTTCTGCTATCATCCAGGTCCTGCAGAAGGAGTATATTAAGGTAAGATTTTTATCCTTTAATATTACATTCTATGTATTTAATGTTTGCTAATGTGTTGTATTTCTTTCATCATTTCCTAATTACCATTATTGTATTATGCTGTGAATGTCCCCTTTGTTCTCATGCATGCTGGAAGCTTTTAAACTTTCTTTTTTGTCCTTCATGCATATTTGCCTTCACTAACCTCCCCAGCATGCTATCCTGGGCCCATAACCACCTAGTCTAGTCACTTAACAATGTATTTTGTGAGCTTCATAGTGCTTTACCCTAAACACCCCCTAAAATGTGTACAAATAATATTTGTGTCCTTAAATAATGCAGAGTGCTAGAGGCTTTTTTTGGGTTCCCAAAATCATTTGGAACCCCCCCCCCCAACCGCTAAGTCAACCAATACCAATCCTCTATCTGCTGACTTTGCCAAACCCATGCACACTATACCTACCTCTTTTTGTGGTCATATTTATGGATGAATTCACCAAAGCATGTAGTGAAAGGGCCTGCCAGAATACTTTCAAATGCTACTGTTTCAAGTTTTGTTCTATTATCTTGATAGGTAATTGCAGAGTGTCAAAAAGTGCTTCAATTTGTACAGTGTGTATTTATATTTTTGTATTATGACACTTCTTACCTGTCCAGTGGGCTGCCAATAGTGTAAGTAAGGAGGGGCTGGCCAAAGTAACACACATTATGTATGCATTCAACTCTCAATGAAGTGGAGAGGGTTACCTGTCCAAAAAATCCCCCCCCCTAAAATTTTTACAATGGGCCATCAGAGGGGGTGAGGCATCTGATAAGTGGACCTTCTTTTTTTGCCTTTAAATACTCCTTCAAATAAATGTTAATACTGATTTTGGCCAAGAATGTTTGTGTCTAATCTGCTTGCAAGGTTTATGAGCAAAATGACCAATTTTTTATTTCTTGTTTGACTCCACAGTTTTCTTCAACGCCACAGGAATGGCAGACTGTGGCATCCCAGTTTGTCCAGCGGTGGGACTTTCCCAACTGCAGAGGGGCAATAGATGGGAAGCACGTCCACATAGTCCCACCCCCCAACTCGGGGTCATACTATTATAATTACAAGGGGTTTAACAGTATAGTGATGTTGGCGGTGGTGTCGGCGACATATGAGTTCCTGTATGTGGATGTGGGGAAGAATGGCTGGATGTAATATGGTGGAGTCATCACCCAGACCAAATTCTACAGACGGCTCCAGAATGGTGGCTTGGGATTGCCACCTGCTGAAGAGAACGTGGAAGGACTCCCATTCGTCTTTGTCGCTGATGAAGCATTTGGTCTGGGTGAACACCTGATGCGGCCGTTCCCAATGAGGACCCTCACCCCAGAGCAGAGGGTTTTTAACTACCGGCTGGCCAGAGCCAGAAGAATGGTCAAAAATGCCTTTGGAATAATGGCCAGCCGGTTCCGCCTATTCCTCACTGCAATAAACATGGCAGAATATAAAATCAATCATATCGTTGTGGCATGCTGCATATTGCATAACTTTTTACGAAAAAATGCATCGAACTACGTGGCCGGGTTATTACCTTACCAGATACAACAACCCTGAAGGCTCTTGAAGCTGGCCGTCCTGGCTTGCCCCCCCAAAGTGCCCGTGAAGTTCGTGAAAAGTATCTAGAGTACTTTGCGGGTAGGGGGGCCATTGATATGGCAGAAAATGTTTAACAAACATGTGAAAAATAAATATTTTATTTAAACGGAAATAATATTTACTTTGATTTACTGCTTGTGTTTTTTTTTAGCCGGCTCCTAGGTTATCCAATGAGCTTTTCTTTTTTCCCTTTTTGTTCAATATTGTAAACATCATTTTTTGGATACATGAGGTGACAATCTCTTCTTCAGTGAACTATTATGTTGTGAGTCTGCTACACACACACCTTTTTTTATGTTAATGTATGTAATGCATTACTGATACAAATATTCATCATTTTCAGCACCATGACTGAAATTTGTGGAGTCACGAAAATGGCATGATTGTGGCAAATTTTTAAAGCACTGTGGGAGTTATTTACTAAAGGAAATTCCACTTTGCACTCCAAGTCCATGCATTGAAGTGCATCAGGAACTTACAAAGTTCAACTTTGATAAAGTGAAGGCAATATCAGACATTAGTATGTTAAAGCTGTGTTGATCTTGCCTTCATCAGATGGAGTGGAATACTTACCTTTTTTGTTAAAGTTTCACACATGAGGGGGCGTGGCTTGGACGGGTCCCGAGATGGTTGCCTAAGGCAAGAGCTCCCGCACAACGAGGACGAAAAAAGCCTTCTTAAAAGGATTCATAAGCAATTCTTACCATGGGCAGGTCTAACAGGAGTACCTCAACACCCCGCACCATGAAAAAAAACGGGACGCAGCTCAGTAACAACATTCCAGAGATGACTCGTACCCGGCCGGCAGGCCAGCACATGGAGACACAGGCCTCACAGGCCTCACAGGCCTCATCCCCGGACTCGCCTAGAAGCGCAGCGGAATCAATGATAGACGGCCCCGCTGTCCCCAACCCGAGTCTCCTGGATTTGCAAAGGGATCTGCAGAATGTCGCCTTAGACATTACACACCCTTACGGGCGGCTATATCGGATTTAAAGACAGACATCCAAACGATGAACCACCGCCTCACAGAAGTGGAAGAAAACTCCCATCTGCAGGCTGCAGCCATCAGGCAAGTGCAAAAAACATATGACTTGCAACTACCACAGCTATTTGAGCTCCACAGACAAGTGGAAGACTTAGATAATAGGGGTCGCAGACATAACATTAGGGTGTGGAGGGTCCCTGAAGGTGTAGAGCCGACTACACTACAACAGACGATCTGCTCCATATTTAACAACTTGCTTGACTGTCCCGCTGACTCCCCTATCGAGATGGGGTGTATACACAGCGTTCTAAGACCCCCTCCCTGTCATTCTGAACCCCCCAGGGACATTATATGCTGCATTGTCAATTTTCCCCTCAAGGAGAAAATACTCAGAAAAGCAAGAGATTATGGCTGCATTTTAATCAATGGCAAGGACATTAAACTATTTCAAGACCTGTCACAGATAACCTTACAAAATAGGCGCACCTTGCGCCCTCTACTGCAAGCTCTGCGTGCACACAACATCCAGTAAAGATGGAAATTTCCATTCTGTTTCTCTGCATCCTCCAGAGGCCGCACAGCTCTCCTTCGATCTCCGGAAGATTTACCCACCTTTTGTGAGCACCTTGACATCCCGCCGGTGGATATACCAGAGTGGCGCTCCTTTTATTTTCCAACTGAGCCATGGAAACCAACTCCTCACCCAAAGCTCAGTGTCAATGATCCAGACATGGTTAGGGATGAGCCGAACACCCCCTGGTTCGGTTCGCACCAGAACCTGCGAAAGGAGCGAAAATTTGCACGAACGTTAGAACCCTATTGAAGTCTATGGGACTCGAACGTTTGAAATCAAAAGTGCTAATTTTAAAGGCTAATTTGCATGGTATTGGCCTAAAAAGAGTTTGGGGACCCGGGTCCTGCCCCAGGGGACATGTATCAATGAAAAAAAAAGTTTTAAAAAGGGCTGTTTTTTCGGGAGCAGTGATTTTAATGATGCTTAAAGTGAAAAAAAAAGGTGAAATATTCCTTTAAATATCATACCTGGGGGGTGTCTATAGTATGCCTGTAAAGTGGCGCGTGTTTCCTATGCTTAGAACAGTCCCTGCACAAAATTACATTTTTTAAGTAATAAAAGTCATTTAAAACTGCTTACGGCTTTAATGTAATGTCCGGTCCCGGTTATATGGATGAAAATCAGTGAGACAAATGGCATGGGTACCCCCCCCCAGTCCATTACCAGGCACTTTGGGTCTTGTATGGATATTAAGTGGAACCCCGCACCCAAATTAAAAAAGGAAAGGCGTGGGGCCCCAGGCCCTCTGAACAGCAGTATACAGGTGGTGCAAACAAGACAGGGACTGTAGGTTTGTTGTTAAGTAGAATTTGTCATTTTGAACTGGTACATTTCTAAAGTGTAGCTCCAGCCAAAAAATCTATTTTTAAGATTTTGGAAAACATAGGGAAGGGTTATCACCCCTGTGACATTTGTTTTGCTGTCTGTGCACCTCTTCAGAATATTTCACCTCACTTTCTGTCCCAATGACAAATGTTTTTTGAAAATTTGGGGTTTTTAGTGAAACAAGGATTGGTGATAAAGCATCAGTGAAGAGGAGACATGTTTTTCCCATATTAACTCTTACAGGAGAGAATTTCCCTTCCTAGGGGTAGATTTCATCTCACTTCCTGTTGTCTCCTTCTGTTTGCAAGTAGGATTCGTTTGTAAGTTGGATGTTTGAAAGTAGGGGCCTGCCCTATATACTCTGCAGAAATTGCGGCCTTAGGTGTTGGTGTTGCCACAACACTGTAAGCCCTCACAGTTACTCTTGGTGTGCGCAGGAACGGGCTCTGCTGTGAAATATTAGATGAAAAATTGTAATTACATGCCCCTGTTGAACGGGGTCAAAAAAACTGGGCCTTTGGTGGTGGTGTTGCCACAAAACTGTAAGTCCTCACAGTTACTCTTGGTGGGAGCTGGAACGGGCCCTGCTGTGAAATATTAGATCAAGAATTGTAATTACATGCACCTGTTGAACAGGGGCAGAAAAATTTGGCCTTTGGTGGTGGTGGTGCTGGTGCCACAACACTGTAAGTCCTCACAGTTACTCTTGGTGGGCGCAGAAAAGGGCCCTGCTGTGAAATATTAGATCAAGAATTGTAATTACATGTCCCTGCTGAACAGGGGCAGAAAATTGGGCCTTAGGCACTGGTACCACAACACTGCAACCCCTCACAGTTACTCTAGGAATGAGCCCTCCTGTAAAATATTGCATCAAAAATTGTAATTACACGCCCCTGTTAAACAGGGGCTGAAAAATTGGGCCTTAGCCACTGGTGGTGGCGCCCAGAACCAAAAATATTCTTACAAGTTATCAGCATGATCATTGAGGAGGAAGAGGCACTGGTGCTGGTGCCACAACACTGCAACCCCTCACAGAGACTCTAGTTGGAGCGCAGGAACAAGGCCTGCTGCAAAGTATTGCATCAAAAATTGTAATTACACGCCCCTGTTAAACAGGGGCTGAAAAATTGGGCCTTTAGACACTGGTGCTGGTGCCACAACACTGCAATCCCTCACAAATACTCTAGTTGAGTGCAGCAACAAACCCTCCTTGCAAAATATTGCATCAAAAATTGTAATTACATGCCCCTGTTAAACAGGGGCTGAAAAATTGGGCCTTAGCCACTGGTGGTGGCGCCCAGAACCAAAAATATTCTTACAAGCTATCAGCATGATCATTGAGGAAGAAGAGGATAGTCACTCAGCATAACAGGAGAGTCACTCAGCATCAGCATAGGCAGTCTTGAAGGGTTATGACTTTTCAAAAAAAATTATTCGGTTACATCAGCATCAGGTGCTTGGTAGCTGGTAGTGATCCAAGACTGATAGATTTTTATGAAGGTCAGTCGACCGACCGAGTCGGTGGACAGGCGCACCCTGTGATTGGTTACAAAACCTCCAGCAGCACTGAATGTGCATTCCGAAAGAACGCTGGATGCAGGACAGGCCAGTAGCTCAGTTGCATATTGTACAAGCTCTGGCCAGTGATCCATCCTCAAGACCCAGTAACCCAGAGGAATTTCGGTGGGAAAGGTGTCCAAGTCAGATCTTGCCCCTAGGTATTCCTGCACCATGTAAAACAGACGCTGGCGATGGTTGCTGGAACCGATCATACCTTGGGGCTGCGGACTAAAAAATTGTCTGAACGCATCGGTCAGACGGCCACCTTCTCCACCGCTCCTTCTTTGACTGACCGAAGCCTCAGCAACACGTTGTCCAGGAACAGGAGTTTGTAACCTCCCAGTGTCTGGGAGCGCATTGCACAGACCTTTCTACAAGGCCTCCCGAAGAGGTTTCATTCCCTGCTCCCTCTGCAATGGCAAAATAAGGTCCGCAACCTTACCCTTGTAACGTGGATCAAGGAGGATTGCCAGCCAGTATTTATCCCTCTCCTTGATACCACGAATATGAGGATACTTCCGCAGGCTTTGCAGGATCAGGGAGGCCATGCAGTGTAGGTTTGCTGAGGCATTCGGTCCGGAGTCCTCTGGGTCACTAAGGATGACATGATCCGCAGCCACCTCCTCCCAGCCACGTACAAGTCCATGGGTTTCTTGGGACTGTAAATGATCCCTTAAAGACTGCTGCTGATGCTGAGTGCCAGGCTCCACCTCCATGCTGACACAATCCTCCTCTTCCTCCTCCTGCTCCTCCTCCTCTTCCTGTGTGATCGGCAGGCACGCAGGAACACTGTCTGGATAAAGGGGGCCTTGAGAGCTAAGGAAGTCCTCCTCTTCCTGCCTCTGTTCTGCCTCAAGTGCCCTGTCCATTATTTCACGCAGTGTGTGCTCCAACAGGTGGACAAGGGGGACAGTGTCACTGATGCATGCACTGTCACTGCTCACCATCCTCGTGGCCTCCTCAAATGGTGACAGGACAGTGCATGCATCCCTGATCATGGCCCACTGGCGTGGGGAAAAAAAAACAAGCTCCCCTGACCTTGTCCTGGTGCCATAGTCGCACAGGTACTCATTGATGGCCCTCTGCTGCGTGTGCAGCCACTGCAGCATGGTCAACGTTGAGTTCCACCTGGTGGGCATGTCACAGATTAGGCGGTTCTTGGGCAGGTTAAATTCATTTTGGAGGTCAGCCAGCCGAGTACTGGCATTATGTGACCTGCGGAAATTCACACAGACTTTCCTGGCCTGCCTCAGGACATCCTGTAAGCCCAGGTACCTGCCCAAGAACCGCTGCACCACCAAGTTAAGCATGTGAGCCAAACAGGGCACATGGGTCAGTTGTCCCTGTCGGAGGGCAGAGAGGAGGTTGGTATCATTGTCGCAAACCACCATACCTGCCTTAAGCTGGCGTGGCGTCAACCACCTCTGAACCTGCCCCTGCAGAGCTGGCAGAATCTCTGCCCCAGTGTGGTTCCTGTCCCCCAAGCACACCAGCTCAAGCCCTGCATGGCATCTTTTGGCCTGCGTGCTTGCGTAGCCCCTTGAACGCCTATGGAGCACCGCTGGTTCGGAAGTCAAATCACAGGAAGAGGCCATTGAGGAAGAAGAAGAGGAGGGGATGGAGGAGAGAGGTGTGGCAGAATCACCACTAGTAGTATTTTGGAGGCGTGGTGGCAGAACAACCTCAAACACTACTGCACCTTGTCCTGCATCCTTCCCAGCTGCCAGAAGAGTCACCCAGTGCGCGGTGAAAGATAGGTAACGTCCCTGTCCATGCCTGCTGGACCATGAGTCAGCGATAATATGCACCTTACCGCTGACCGCCCTGTCCTGTGCATGTGGATGGCTGGGAGCGAACTTCTTTCGGTGCAGCAGCTGGGGCAGGGAAATTTGCCTGGTACAATCTGACGTCGGTGTACCGATAGCAGATTGCCCCCAAGTACTTGGCTGTGACACACCAAATTCTACACCTTCATTCCCCTCAGTGCAGGTCTCAGAGAGGACTGAAGGTATAGTGAGGTTGGAGATCCCAGCTGATGAGGAGCAGGGAGAGGTCCTCTTTGTTCTTTGGTGTGGGTCTTTTAGGTACGCTTGCCAACGAACTGCATGGCAGGTCAACATATGTCTGGTCAAGCATGTGGTGCCCAAGCGGGAGATGTTTTGACCACGAGAGATACGCTTGAGACATATGTTGCAAATAGCAGTGGTGGGATCTGATTCACTCGTCTCAAAAAAAGGCCCACACCAAAGAACTTTTGGAATAACGCGCAGAGACAGCAGCGCCCTGCACATGCAGAGCTCTGCGGTGTGATGCAGTTTGTGTGCTGCCCCTAAGCTGGCCCCTGGTGGGCATCCTGCCTCGTTGGTGATGTGCCTCCTCCTCCTCTCTCCTATCAGGCACCCACATGGAGTCAGTGACCTCATCATCCCCTCCCTCCTCATCACTGGAGAAAAGCTGGCAGTATGCTGCAGCTGGGGGAACATGACTGCCAGATTGCTGTCCTTCTTGGGCACCTCCTCTCTCTGGGCTCACGTTACTGCCTTCCTCTAGCTGGGTACAATCATCGGAGCATTCAAAACGCTGGACATCCTCCTGGAGCATGTACCCAACACTGTGGTCATACAGTTCGGGGGACTCCTCAGGAAGACATGGTGGGGCTAGGAAAGGAGTGACTGATGCAATTGAGCCGAGGGAAGAGGCCGCGTTGGCAGCTGCTTTGCCAGACAAAGTACCCTGAGCCTGGGTGAGAGAGGATGAGGAGGATGAGGATGGCTTGGTCATCCACTCTACCAAGTCTTCCGCATGTTGCGGCTCAACACGGCCAGCTGCCAAAAAAAAGAACAAGCGTGTCCCACGGCCACGTGCGGATGAGGATGCACCATCTCCACGACCAGCACTGTTGCCTCTAGACACAGAGCCTGCTTGCCCTCTTTTATTGGCTTGTGACTGTCTGCCTCTCCTTGTTGGCCTTCGAGATATGCTAATGGCCTGCAGTGAGATGTAGTTGCACAAAGCTGGGATGTATATATATACTGATACTGCAGCTAGCAGAATCAACTGCCTGCCTGTAGTATTATTAGTATGAAAACACCAGCAATTGTCTTCAGGTAGCTTTAGGTGCACACTGTGCAGAGGACGCACTACACTAACTGTAAATACTGTAGCTGCCTGCCTGCGGTATTAATAAGAGCAGAACAACAGCAATTGTCTCCAGGTAGCTGTAGGTGCACACTGTGCAGAGGACGCAGCACACTAACTGTAAATACTGTAGCTGCCTGCCTGTGGTATTAATAGGAGCAGAACAACAGCAATTGTCTCCAGGTAGCTTTAGGTGCACACTGTGCAGAGGACACACTACACTAACTGTAAATACTGTAGCTGCCTGCCTGTGGTGTTAATAGGATCAGAAGAACACCACTAATTTTCTTCAGGTAGCTTTAGGTGCACACTGTGCAGAGGACACAGTGCACTAACTGTAAATACTGTAGCTGCCTGACTGTGGTATTAATAGGAGCACAACAGCAATTGTCTCCAGGTAGCTTTAGGTGCACACAATGCAGAGGACGCACTACACTAACTGTAAATGCTGTAGCTGCCTGCCTGTGGTATTAATAGGATCAGAACAACACCACTTATTTTCTTTAGGTAGCTTTAGGTGCACACTGTGCAGAGGACGCACTACAATAACTGAAAATACTGTAGTTGCCTGCCTGCGGTATTAATAGGAGCAGAACAACAGCAATTGTCTCCAGGTAGCTGTAGGTGCACACTGTGCAGAGGACACACTACACTAACTGTAAATACTGTAGCTGCCTGCCTGTGGTATTAATAGGAGCAGAACAACAGCAATTGTCTCCAGATAGCTTTAGGTGCACACTGTGCAGAGGACGCACTACACTAACTGTAAATACTGTAGCTGCCTGCCTGTGGTATTAATAGGATCAGAAGAACACCACTAATTTTCTTCAGGTAGCTTTAGGTGCACACTGTGCAGAGGACACAGTGCACTAACTGTAAATACTATAGCTGCCTGCCTGTGGTATTAATAGGAGCACAACAACAGCAATTGTCTCCAGGTAGCTTTAGGTGTACACTATGCAGAGGACGCACTACACTAACTGTAAATGCTGTAGCTGCCTGCCTGTGGTATTAATAGGATCAGAAGAACACCACAAATTTTCCTCAGGTAGCTTTAGGTGCACATTGTGCAGAGGACACAGTGCAATAACTGTAAATACTGTAGCTGCCTGCCTGTGGTATTAATAGGAGCACAACAACAGCAATTGTCTCCAGGTAGCTTTAGGTGCACACTGTGCAGAGGATGCACTACACTAACTGTAAATGCTGTAGCTGCCTGCCTGTGGTATTAATAGGATCAGAAGAACACCACTAATTTTCTTCATGTAGCTTTAGGTGCACACTATGCAGAGGACACAGTGCACTAACTGTAAATACTGTAGCTGCCTGCCTGTGGTATTAATAGGATCAGAAGAACACCACTAATTTTCTTCAGGTAGCTTTAGGTGCACACTGTGCAGAGGACACAGTGCACTAACTATAAATACTGTAGCTGCCTGCCTGTGGTATTAATAGGATCAGAAGAACACCACTAATTTTCTTCAGGTAGCTTTAGGTGCACACTGTGCAGAGGACACAGTGCACTAACTGTAAATACTGTAGCTGCCTGCCTGTGGTATTAATAGGAGCACAACAACAGCAATTATCTCCAGGTAGCTTTAGGTGCACACTGTGCAGAGGACGCACTACACTAACTGTAAATGCTGTAGCTGCCTGCCTGTGGTATTAATAGGATCAGAAGAACACCACTAATTTTCTTCAGGTAGCTTTAGGTGCACACTGTGCAGAGGACGCACTACACTAACTGTAAATGCTGTAGCTGCCTGCCTGCGGTATTAATAGGAGCAGAACAACAGCAATTGTCTCCAGGTAGCTGTAGGTGCACACTGTGCAGAGGACGCACTACACTAACTGTAAATACTGTAGCTGCCTGCCTGCGGTATTAATAGGAGCAGAACAACAGCAATTGTCTCCAGGTAGCTGTAGGTGCACACTGTGCAGAGGATGCACTACACTAACTGTAAATACTGTAGTTGCCTGCCTGTGGTATTAATAGGAGCATAACAACAGCAATTGTTTCCAGATAGCTTTAGGTGCACACTGTGCAGAGGACGCACTACACTAACTGTAAATACTGTAGCTGCCTGCCTGTGGTATTAATAGGATCAGAAGAACACCTAATTCTCTAATTATCTTCAGGTAGCTTTAGGTGCACACTGTGCAGAGGACACAGTGCACTAACTATTAAATACTGTAGCTGCCTGCCTGTGGTATTAACAGGAGAAGAACAACAGCGATTGTCTCTAGGTAGCTTTAGGTGCACACTGTGCAGAGAACGCACTAGACTAACTGTAAATACTGTAGCTGCCTGCCTGTGGTATTAACAGGAGAAGAACAACAGCAATTGTCTCCAGGTAGCTTTAGGTGCACACTGTGCAGAGAACGCACTACACTAACTGTAAATACTGCAGCTGCCTGCCTGTGGTATTAATAGGATCAGAACAACACCACTAATTTTCTTCAGGTAGCTTTAGGTGCACACTGTTCAGAGGACACAGTGCACTAACTGTAAATACTGTAGCTGCCTGCCTGTGGTATTATTGGAGCACTACAACAGCAATTATCTCCAGGTAGCTTTAGGTGCACACTGTGCAGAGGACGCACTACACTAACTGTAAATGCTGTAGCTGCCTGCCTGTGGTATTAATAGGATCAGAAGAAAACCACTAATTTTCTTCATGTAGCTTTAGGTGCACACTGTGCAGAGGGCACAGTGCACTAACTGTAAATATTGTAGCTGCCTGCCTGTGGTATTAATAGGATCAGAAGAACACCACTAATTTTCTTCAGGTAGCTTTAGGTGCACACTGTGCAGAGGACACAGTGCACTAACTGTAAATACTGTAGCTGCCTGCCTGTGGTATTAATAGGATCAGAAGAACACCACTAATTTTCTTCAGGTAGCTTTAGGTGCACACTGTGCAGAGGACACAGTGCACTAACTGTAAATACTGTAGCTGCCTGCCTGTGGTATTAATAGGAGCACAACAACAGTAATTATCTCCAGGTAGCTTTAGGTGCACACTGTGCAGAGGACGCACTACACAACTGTATATGCTGTAGCTGCCTGCCTGTGGTATTAATAGGATCAGAAGAACACCACTAATTTTCTTCAGGTAGCTTTAGGTGCACACTGTGCAGAGGACGCACTACACTAACTGTAAATACTGTAGCTGCCTGCCTGCGGTATTAACAGGAGCAGAACAACAGCAATTGTCTCCAGGTAGCTTTAGGTGCACACTGTGCAGAGGACGCACTACACTAACTGTAAATACTGTAGCTGCCTGCCTGTGGTATTAATAGGATCAGAAGAACACCACTAATTTTCTTAAGGTAGCTTTAGGTGCACACTGTGCAGAGGACACAGTGCACTAACTGAAAATACTGTAGCTGTGTGCCTGTGGTATTAATAGGAGCACAACAACAGCAATTATCTCCAGGTAGCTTTAGGTGCACACTGTGCAGAGGACGCAGTACACTAACTGTAAATACTGTAGCTGCCTGCCTGTGGTATGAATAGGAGCAGAACAACAGCAATTGTCTCCAGATAGCTTTAGGTGCACACTGTGCAGAGGACGCACTACACTAAATGTAAATACTGTAGCTGCCTCCCTGCGGTATTAATAGGATCAGAAGAACACCACTAATTGTCTCCAGGTAGCTGTAGGTGCACACTGTGCAGAGGACGCAGTACACTAACTGTAAAAACTGTAGCTGCCGGCCTGTGGTATTAATAGGATCAGAAGAACACCACTAATTTTCTTCAGGTAGCTTTAGGTGCACACTGTGCAGAGGACACAGTGCACTAACTGTAAATACTGTAGCTGCCTGCCTGTGGTATTAATAGGAGCACAACAACAGCAATTATCTCCAGGTAGCTTTAGGTGCACACTGTGCAGAGGACGCCCTACACTAACTCTAAATGCTGTAGCTGCCTGCCTGTGGTATTAATAGGATCAGAAGAACACCACTAATTTTCTTCAGGTAGCTTTAGGTGCACACTGTGCAGAGGACACAGTGCACTAACTGTAAATACTGTAGCTGCGTGCCTGTGGTATTAATAGGATAAGAAGAACACCACTAATTTTCTTCAGGTAGCTTTAGGTGCACACTGTGCAGAGGACACAGTGCACTAACTGTAAATATTGTAGCTGTGTGCCTGTGGTATTAATAGGAGCACAACAACAGCAATTATCTCCAGGTAGCTTTATGTGCACACTGTGCAGAGGACGCAGTACACTAACTGTAAATACTGTAGCTGCCTGCCTGTGGTATTAATAGGAGCAGAACAACAGCAATTGTCTCCAGATAGCTTTAGGTGCACACTGTGCAGAGGACGCACTACACTAACTGTAAATACTGTAGCTGCCTGCCTGTGGTATTAATAGGATCAGAAGAACACCACTAATTTTCTTTAGGTAGCTTTAGGTGCACACTGTGCAGAGAACGCACTACACTAACTGTAAATACTGCAGCTGCCTGCCTGTGGTATTAATAGGATCAGAAGAACACCACTAATTTTCTTCAGGTAGCTTTAGGTGCACACTGTGCAGAGGACGCACTACACTAACTGTAAATACTATAGCTGCCTCCCTGCGGTATTAATAGGAGCAGAACAACAGCAATTGTCTCCTAGTAGCTGTAGGTGCACACTGTGATGAGTACGCAGTACACTAACTGTAAATACTGTAGCTGCTGGCCTGTGGTATTAATAGGATCAGAAGAACACCACTAATTTTCTTCAGGTAGCTTTAGGCGCACACTGTGCAGAGGACACAGTGCACTAACTGTAAATACTGTAGCTGCCTGCCTGTGGTATTAATAGGAGCACAACAACAGCAATTATCTCCAGGTAGCTTTAGGTGCACACTGTACAGAGGACGCACTACAGTAACTGTAAATGCTATAGCTGCCTGCCTGTGGTATTAATAGGATCAGAAGAAAACCACTAATTTTCTTCAGGTAGCTTTAGGTGCACACTGTGCAGAGGACGCACTACACTAAATGTAAATACTGTAGCTGCCTCCCTGCGGTATTAATAGGATCAGAAGAACACCACTAATTTTCTTCAGGTAGCTTTAGGTGCACACTGTGCAGAGGACGCACTACACTAACTGTAAATACTGTAGCTGCCTCCCTGCGGTATTAATAGGAGCAGAACAACAGCAATTGTCTCCAGGTAGCTGTAGGTGCACACTGTGCAGAGGACGCACTACACTAACTGTAAATGCTGTAGCTGCCTGCCTGTGGTAATAATAGGACCAGAAGAACACCACTAATTTTCTTCAGGTAGCCTTAGGTGCACACTGTGCAGAGGACACAGTGCACTAACTGTAAATACTGTAGCTGCCTGCCTGTGGTATTAATAGGATCAGAAGAACACCACTAATTTTCTTCAGGTAGCTTTAGGTGCACACTGTGCAGAGGACACAGTGCACTAACTGTAAATACTGTAGCTGCCTGCCTTTGGTATTAATAGGAGCACAACAACAGCAATTATCTCCAGGTAGCTTTAGGTGCACACTGTACAGAGGACGCACTACACTAACTGTAAATGCTGTAGCTGCCTGCCTGTGGTATTAATAGGATCAGAAGAACACCACTAATTTTCTTCAGGTAGCTTTAGGTGCACACTGTGCAGAGGACGCACTACACTAAATGTAAATACTGTAGCTGCCTCCCTGCGGTATTAATAGGATCAGAAGAACACCACTAATTGTCTCCAGGTATCTGTAGGTGCACACTGTGCAGAGGACGCAGTACACTAACTGTAAATACTGTAGCTGCCGGCCTGTGGTATTAATAGGATCAGAAGAACACCACTAATTTTCTTCAGGTAGCTTTAGGTGCACACTGTGCAGAGGACACAGTGCACTAACTGTAAATACTGTAGCTGCCTGCCTGTGGTATTAATAGGAGCACAACAACAGCAATTATCTCCAGGTAGCTTTAGGTGCAAACTGTGCAGAGGACGCCCTACACTAACTCTAAATGCAGTAGCTGCCTGCCTGTGGTATTAATAGGATCAGAAGAACACCACTAATTTTCTTCAGGTAGCTTTAGGTGCACACTGTGCAGAGGACACAGTGCACTAACTGTAAATACTGTAGCTGCCTGCCTGTGGTATTAATAGGATAAGAAGAACACCACTAATTTTCTTCAGGTAGCTTTAGGTGCACACTGTGCAGAGGAAACAGTGCACTAACTGTAAATACTGTAGCTGTGTGCCTGTGGTATTAATAGGAGCACAACAACAGCAATTATCTCCAGGTAGCTTTAGGTGCACACTGTGCAGAGGACGCAGTACACTAACTGTAAATACTGTAGCTGCCTGCCTGTGGTATTAATAGGTGCAGAACAACAGCAATTGTCTCCAGATAGCTTTAGGTGCACACTGTGCAGAGGACGCACTACACTAACTGTAAATACTGTAGCTGCCTGCCTGTGGTATTAATAGGATCAGAAGAACACCACTAATTTTCTTCAGGTAGCTTTAGGTGCACACTGTGCAGAGGACACAGTGCACTAACTGTAAATACTGTAGCTGCCTGCCTGTGGTATTAACAGGAGAAGAACAACAGCGATTGTTTCCAGGTAGCTTTAGGTGCACACTGTGCAGAGAACGCACTACACTAACTGTAAATACTGCAGCTGCCTGCCTGTGGTATTAATAGGATCAGAAGAACACCACTAATTTTCTTCAGGTAGCTTTAGGTGCACACTGTGCAGAGGACACAGTGCACTAACTGTAAATACTGTAGCTGCCGGCCTGTGGTATTAATAGGATCAGAAGAACACCACTAATTTTCTTCAGGTAGCTTTAGGTGCACACTGTGCAGAGGACACAGTGCACTAACTGTAAATACTGTAGCTGCCTGCCTGTGGTATTAATAGGAGCACAACAACAGCAATTATCTCCAGGTAGCTTTAGGTGCACACTGTGCAGAGGATGCCCTACACTAACTGTAAATGCTGTAGCTGCCTGCCTGTGGTATTAATAGGATCAGAAGAACACCACTAATTTTCTTCAGGTAGCTTTAGGTGCACACTGTGCAGAGGACACAGTGCACTAACTGTAAGTACTGTAGCTGCCTGCCTGTGGTATTAATAGGATCAGAAGAACACCACTAATTTTCTTCAGGTAGCTTTAGGTGCACACTGTGCAGAGGACACAGTGCACTAACTGTTAATACTGTAGCTGCCTGCCTTTGGTATTAATAGGAGCACAACAACAGCAATTATCTCCAGGTAGCTTTAGGTGCACACTGTGCAGAGGACGCACTACACTAACTGTAAATGCTGTAGCTGCCTGCCTGTGGTATTAATAGGATCAGAAGAACACCACTAATTTTCTTCAGGTAGCTTTAGTTGTACACTGTGCAGAGGACGCACTACACTAACTGTAAATACTGTAGCTGCCTGCCTGTGGTATTAATAGGAGCAGAACAACAGCAATTGTCTCCAGATAGCTTTAGGTGCACACTGTGCAGAGGACGCACTACACTAACTGTAAATACTGTAGCTGCCTGCCTGTGGTATTAATAGGATCAGAAGAACACCACTAATTTTCTTCAGGTAGCTTTAGGTGCACACTGTGCAGAGAACGCACTACACTAACTGTAAATACTGCAGCTGCCTGCCTGTGGTATTAATAGGATCAGAAGAACACCACTAATTTTCTTCAGGTAGCTTTAGGTGCACACTGTGCAGAGGAAACAGTGCACTAACTGTAAATACTGTAGCTGTGTGCCTGTGGTATTAATAGGAGCACAACAACAGGAATTATCTCCAGGTAGCTTTAGGTGCACACTGTGCAGAGGACGCAGTACACTAACTGTAAATACTGTAGCTGCCTGCCTGTGGTATTAATAGGAGCAGAACAACAGCAATTGTCTCCAGATAGCTTTAGGTGCACACTGTGCAGAGGACGCACTACACTAACTGTAAATACTGTAGCTGCCTGCCTGTGGTATTAATAGGATCAGAAGAACACCACTAATTTTCTTCAGGTAGCTTTAGGTGCACACTGTGCAGAGGACACAGTGCACTAACTGTAAATACTGTAGCTGCCTGCCTGTGGTATTAATAGGAGCACAACAACAGCAATTATCTCCAGGTAGCTTTAGGTGCACACTGTGCAGAGGATGCCCTACACTAACTGTAAATGCTGTAGCTGCCTGCCTGTGGTATTAATAGGATCAGAAGAACACCACTAATTTTCTTCAGGTAGCTTTAGGTGCACACTGTGCAGAGGACGCACTACACTAACTGTAAATACTATAGCTGCATCCCTGCGGTATTAATAGGAGCAGAACAACAGCAATTGTCTCCAGGTAGCTGTAGGTACACACTGTGCAAAGGACGCAGTACACTAACTGTAAATACTGTAGCTGCTGGCCTGTGGTATTAATAGGATCAGAAGAACACCACTAATTTTCTTCAGGTAGCTTTAGGCGCACACTGTGCAGAGGACACAGTGCACTAACTGTAAATACTGTAGCTGCCTGCCTGTGGTATTAATAGGAGCACAACAACAGCAATTATCTCCAGGTAGCTTTAGGTGCACACTGTGCAGAGGACACCCTACACTAACTGTAAATGCTGTAGCTGCCTGCCTGTGGTATTAATAGGATCATAAGAACACCACTAATTTTCTTCAGGTAGCTTTAGGTGCACACTGTGCAGAGGACACAGTGCACTAACTGTAAATACTGTAGCTGCCTGCCTGTGGTATTAATAGGATCAGAAGAACACCACTAATTTTCTTCAGGTAGCTTTAGGTGCACACTGTGCAGAGGACACAGTGCACTAACTGTAAATACTGTAGCTGCCTGCCTTTGGTATTAATAGGAGCACAACAACAGCAATTATCTCCAGGTAGCTTTAGGTGCACACTGTACAGAGGAAGCACTACAGTAACTGTAAATGCTGTAGCTCCCTGCCTGTGGTATTAATAGGATCAGAAGAAAACCACTAATTTTCTTCAGGTAGCTTTAGGTGCACACTGTGCAGAGGACGCACTACACTAAATGTAAATACTGTAGCTGCCTCCCTGCAGTATTAATAGGATCAGAAGAACACCACTAATTTTCTTCAGGTAGCTTTAGGTGCACACTGTGCAGAGGACGTACTACACTAACTGTAAATACTGTAGCTGCCTCCCTGCAGTATTAATAGGAGCAGAACAACAGCAATTGTCTCCAGGTAGCTGTAGGTGCACACTGTGCAGAGGACGCACTACACTAACTGTAAATGCTGTAGCTGCCTGCCTGTGGTATTAATAGGATCAGAAGAACACCACTAATTTTCTTCAGGTAGCCTTAGGTGCACACTGTGCAGAGGACACAGTGCACTAACTGTAAATACTGTATCTGCCTGCCTGTGGTATTAATACGATCAGAAGAACACCACTAATTTTCTTCAGGTAGCTTTAGGTGCACACTGTGCAGAGGACACAGTGCACTAACTGTAAATACTGTAGCTGCCTGCCTTTGGTATTAATAGGAGCACAACAACAGCAATTATCTCCAGGTAGCTTTAGGTGCACACTGTGCAGAGGATGCACCACACTAACTGTAAATGCTGTAGCTGCCTGCCTGTGGTATTAATAGGATCAGAAGAACACCACTAATTTTCTTCAGGTAGCTTTAGGTGCACACTGTGCAGAGGACGCACTACACTAACTGTAAATACTGTAGCTGCCTCCCTGCGGTATTAATAGGAGCAGAACAACAGCAATTGTCTCCAGGTAGCTGTAGGTGAACACTGTGCAGAGGACGCAGTACACTAACTGTAAATACTGTAGCTGCCTGCCTGTGGTATTAATAGGAGCAGAACAACAGCAATTGTCTCCAGATAGCTTTAGGTGCACACTGTGCAGAGGACGCACTACACTAACTGTAAATACTGTAGCTGCCTGCCTATGGTATTAATAGGATCAGAAGAACACCACTAATTTTCTTCAGGTAGCTTTAGGTGCACACTGTGCAGAGGACACAGTGCACTAACTGTAAATACTGTAGCTGCCTGCCTGTGGTATTAAAAGGAGAAGAACAACAGCGATTGTTTCCAGGTAGCTTTAGGTGCACACTGTGCAGAGAACGCACTACACTAACTGTAAATACTGTAGCTGCCTGCCTGTGGTATTAATAGGATCAGAAGAACACCACTAATTTTCTTCAGGTAGCTTTAGGAGCACACTGTGCAGAGGACACAGTGCACTAACTGTAAATACTGTAGCTGCCTGCCTGTGGTATTAATAGGATCAGAAGAACACCACTAATTTTCTTCAGGTAGCTTTAGGTGCACACTGTGCAGAGAACACAGTGCACTAACTGTAAATATTGTAGCTGTGTGCCTGTGGTATTAATAGGAGCACAACAACAGCAATTATCTCCAGGTAGCTTTAGGTGCACACTGTGCAGAGGACGCAGTACACTAACTGTAAATACTGTAGCTGCCTGCCTGTGGTATTAATAGGAGCAGAACAACAGCAATTGTCTCCAGATAGCTTTAGGTGCACACTGTGCAGAGGACGCACTACACTAACTGTAAATACTGTAGCTGCCTGCCTGTGGTATTAATAGGATCAGAAGAACACCACTAATTTTCTTCAGGTAGCTTTAGGTGCACACTGTGCAGAGAACGCACTACACTAACTGTAAATACTGCAGCTGCCTGCCTGTGGTATTAATAGGATCAGAAGAACACCACTAATTTTCTTCAGGTAGCTTTAGGTGCACACTGTGCAGAGGAAACAGTGCACTAACTGTAAATACTGTAGCTGTGTGCCTGTGGTATTAATAGGAGCACAACAACAGCAATTATCTCCAGGTAGCTTTAGGTGCACACTGTGCAGAGGACGCAGTACACTAACTGTAAATACTGTAGCTGCCTGCCTGTGGTATTAATAGGAGCAGAACAACAGCAATTGTCTCCAGATAGCTTTAGGTGCACACTGTGCAGAGGACGCACTACACTAACTGTAAATACTGTAGCTGCCTGCCTGTGGTATTAATAGGATCAGAAGAACACCACTAATTTTCTTCAGGTAGCTTTAGGTGCACACTGTGCAGAGGACACAGTGCACTAACTGTAAATACTGTAGCTGCCTGCCTGTGGTATTAACAGGAGAAGAACAACAGCGATTGTTTCCAGGTAGCTTTAGGTGCACACTGTGCAGAGAACGCACTACACTAACTGTAAATACTGCAGCTGCCTGCCTGTGGTATTAATAGGATCAGAAGAACACCACTAATTTTCTTCAGGTAGCTTTAGGTGCACACTGTGCAGAGGACACAGTGCACTAACTGTAAATACTGTAGCTGCCTGCCTGTGGTATTAATAGGAGCACAACAACAGCAATTATCTCCAGTTAGCTTTAGGTGCACACTGTGCAGAGGATGCCCTACACTAACTGTAAATGCTGTAGCTGCCTGCCTGTGGTATTAATAGGATCAGAAGAACACCACTAATTTTCTTCAGGTAGCTTTAGGTGCACACTGTGCAGAGGACACAGTGCACTAACTGTAAGTACTGTAGCTGCCTGCCTGTGGTATTAATAGGATCAGAAGAACACCACTAATTTTCTTCAGGTAGCTTTAGGTGCACACTGTGCAGAAGACACAGTGCACTAACTGTAAATACTGTAGCTGCCTGCCTTTGGTATTAATAGGAGCACAACAACAGCAATTATCTCCAGGTAGCTTTAGGTGCACACTGTGCAGAGGACGCACTACACTAACTGTAAATGCTGTAGCTGCCTGCCTGTGGTATTAATAGGATCAGAAGAACACCACTAATTTTCTTCAGGTAGCTTTAGGTGCACACTGTGCAGAGGACGCACTACACAAACTGTAAATACTATAGCTGCCTCCCTGCGGTATTAATAGGAGCAGAACAACACAATTGTCTCCAGGTAGCTGTAGGTGCACACTGTGCAGAGTATGCAGTACACTAACTGTAAATACTGTAGCTGCTGGCCTGTGGTATTAATAGGATCAGAAGAACACCACTAATTTTCTTCAGGTAGCTTTAGGCGCACACTGTGCAGAGGACACAGTGCACTAACTGTAAATACTGTAGCTGCCTGCCTGTGGTATTAATAGGAGCACAACAACAGCAATTATCTCCAGGTAGCTTTAGGTGCACACTGTGCAGAGGACGCCCTACACTAACTGTAAATGCTGTAGCTGCCTGCCTGTGGTATTAATAGGATCAGAAGAACACCACTAATTTTCTTCAGGTAGCTTTAGGTGCACACTGTGCAGAGGACACAGTGCACTAACTGTAAATACTGTAGCTGCCTGCCTGTGGTATTAATAGGATCAGAAGAACACCACTAATTTTCTTCAGGTAGCTTTTTAGGTGCACACTGTGCAGAGGACACAGTGCACTAACTGTAAATACTGTAGCTGCCTGCCTTTGGTATTAATAGGAGCACAACAACAGCAATTATCTCCAGGTAGCTTTAGGTGCACACTGTACAGAGGACGCACTACACTAACTGTAAATGCTGTAGCTGCCTGCCTGTGGTATTAATAGGATCAGAAGAAAACCACTAATTTTCTTCAGGTAGCTTTAGGTGCACACTGTGCAGAGGACGCACTACACTAAATGTAAATACTGTAGCTGCCTCCCTGCGGTATTAATAGGATCAGAAGAACACCACTAATTTTCTTCAGGTAGCTTTAGGTGCACACTGTGCAGAGGACGCACTACACTAACTGTAAATACTGTAGCTGCCTCCCTGCGGTATTAATAGGAGCAGAACAACAGCAATTGTCTCCAGGTAGCTGTAGGTGCACACTGTGCAGAGGACGCACTACACTAACTGTAAATACTGTAGCTGCCTGCCTGTGGTATTAATAGGATCAGAAGAACACCACTAATTTTCTTCAGGTAGCCTTAGGTGCACACTGTGCAGAGGACACAGTGCACTAACTGTAAATACTGTAGCTGCCTGCCTGTGGTATTAATAGGATCAGAAGAACACCACTAATTTTCTTCAGGTAGCTTTAGGTGCACACTGTGCAGAGGACACAGTGCACTAACTGTAAATACTGTAGCTGCCTGCCTTTGGTATTAATAGGAGCACAACAACAGCAATTATCTCCAGGTAGCTTTAGGTGCACACTGTACAGAGGACGCACTACACTAACTGTAAATGCTGTAGCTGCCTGCCTGTGGTATTAATAGGATCAGAAGAACACCACTAATTTTCTTCAGGTAGCTTTAGGTGCACACTGTGCAGAGGACGCACTACACTAAATGTAAATACTGTAGCTGCCTCCCTGCGGTATTAATAGGATCAGAAGAACACCACTAATTGTCTCCAGGTATCTGTAGGTGCACACTGTGTAGAGGACGCAGTACACTAACTGTAAATACTGTAGCTGCCGGCCTGTGGTATTAATAGGATCAGAAGAACACCACTAATTTTCTTCAGGTAGCTTTAGGTGCACACTGTGCAGAGGACACAGTGCACTAACTGTAAATACTGTAGCTGCCTGCCTGTGGTATTAATAAGAGCACAACAACAGCAATTATCTCCAGGTAGCTTTAGGTGCAAACTGTGCAGAGGACGCCCTACACTAACTCTAAATGCTGTAGCTGCCTGCCTGTGGTATTAATAGGATCAGAAGAACACCACTAATTTTCTTCAGGTAGCTTTAGGTGCACACTGTGCAGAGGACACAGTGCACTAACTGTAAATACTGTAGCTGCCTGCCTGTGGTATTAATAGGATAAGAAGAACACCACTAATTTTCTTCAGGTAGCTTTAGGTGCACACTGTGCAGAGGACACAGTGCACTAACTGTAAAAACTGTAGCTGCCTGCCTTTGGTATTAATAGGAGCACAACAACAGCAATTATCTCCAGGTAGCTTTAGGTGCACACTGTGCAGAGGACGCACTACACTAACTGTAAATGCTGTAGCATCCTGCCTGTGGTATTAATAGGATCAGAAGAACACCACTAATTTTCTTCAGGTAGCTTTAGGTGCACACTGTGCAGAGGACGCACTACACTAACTATAAATACTGTAGCTGCCTCCCTGCGGTATTAATAGGAGCAGAACAACAGCAATTGTCTCCAGGTAGCTGTAGGTGCACACTGTGCAGAGGACGCAGTACACTAACTGTAAATACTGTAGCTGCCTGCCTGTGGTATTAATAGGAGCAGAACAACAGCAATTGTCTCCAGGTAGCTTTAGGTGCACACTGTGCAGAGGACGCACTACACTAACTGTAAACACTGTAGTTGCCTGCCTGTGGTATTAACAGGAGCAGAACAACAGCAATTGTCTCCAGATAGCTTTAGGTGCACACTGTGCAGAGGACGCACCACACTAACTGTAAATGCTGTAGCTGCCTGCCTGTGGTATTAATAGGATCAGAAGAACACCACTAATTTTCTTCATGTAGCTTTATGTGCACACTGTGCAGAGGACACAGTGCACTAACTGTAAATACTGTAGCTGCCTGCCTGTGGTATTAATAGGATCAGAAGAACACCACTAATTTTCTTCAGGTAGCTTTAGGTGCACACTGTGCAGAGGACACAGTGCACTAACTGTAAATACTGTAGCTGCCTGCCTGTGGTATTAATAGGAGCACAACAACAGCAATTGTCTCCAGGTAGCTTTAGGTGCACACTGTGCAGAGGATGCACTACACTAACTGTAAATACTGTAGTTGCCTGCCTGTGGTATTAATAGGAGCAGAACAGCAGCAATTGTCTCCAGATAGCTTTAGGTGCTCACTGTGCAGAGGACGCACTACACTAACTGTAAATACTGTAGCTGCCTGCCTGTGGTATTAATAGGATCAGAAGAACACCACTAATTTTCTTCAGGTAGCTTTAGGTGCACACTGTGCAGAGGACACAGTGCACTAACTGTAAATACTGTAGCTGCCTGCCTGTGGTATTAACAGGAGAAGAACAACAGCGATTGTCTCCGGGTAGCTTTAGGTGCACACTGTGCAGAGGATGCCCTACACTAACTGTAAATGCTGTAGCTGCCTGCCTGTGGTATTAATAGGATCAGAAGAACACCACTAATTTTCTTCAGGTAGCTGTAGGTGCACACTGTGCAGAGGACGCAGTACACTAACTGTAAATACTGTAGCTGCTGGCCTGTGGTATTAATAGGATCAGAAGAACACCACTAATTTTCTTCAGGTAGCTTTAGGCGCACACTGTGCAGAGGACACAGTGCACTAACTGTAAATACTGTAGCTGCCTGCCTGTGGTATTAATAGGAGCACAACAACAGCAATTATCTCCAGGTAGCTTTAGGTGCACACTGTGCAGAGGACGCCCTACACTAACTGTAAATGCTGTAGCTGCCTGCCTGTGGTATTAATAGGATCATAAGAACACCACTAATTTTCTTCAGGTAGCTTTAGGTGCACACTGTGCAGAGGACACAGTGCACTAACTGTAAATACTGTAGCTGCCTGCCTGTGGTATTAATAGGATCAGAAGAACACCACTAATTTTCTTCAGGTAGCTTTAGGTGCACACTGTGCAGAGGACACAGTGCACTAACTGTAAATACTGTAGCTGCCTGCCTTTGGTATTAATAGGAGCACAACAACAGCAATTATCTCCAGGTAGCTTTAGGTGCACACTGTACAGAGGAAGCACTACAGTAACTGTAAATGCTGTAGCTGCCTGCCTGTGGTATTAATAGGATCAGAAGAAAACCACTAATTTTCTTCAGGTAGCTTTAGGTGCACACTGTGCAGAGGACGCACTACACTAAATGTAAATACTGTAGCTGCCTCCCTGCAGTATTAATAGGATCAGAAGAACACCACTAATTTTCTTCAGGTAGCTTTAGGTGCACACTGTGCAGAGGACGTACTACACTAACTGTAAATACTGTAGCTGCCTCCCTGCAGTATTAATAGGAGCAGAACAACAGCAATTGTCTCCAGGTAGCTGTAGGTGCACACTGTGCAGAGGACGCACTACACTAACTGTAAATGCTGTAGCTGCCTGCCTGTGGTATTAATAGGATCAGAAGAACACCACTAATTTTCTTCAGGTAGCCTTAGGTGCACACTGTGCAGAGGACACAGTGCACTAACTGTAAATACTGTATCTGCCTGCCTGTGGTATTAATACGATCAGAAGAACACCACTAATTTTCTTCAGGTAGCTTTAGGTGCACACTGTGCAGAGGACGCACTACACTAACTGTAAATACTGTAGCTGCCTCCCTGCGGTATTAATAGGAGCAGAACAACAGCAATTGTCTCCAGGTAGCTGTAGGTGAACACTGTGCAGAGGACGCAGTACACTAACTGTAAATACTGTAGCTGCCTGCCTGTGGTATTAATAGGAGCAGAACAACAGCAATTGTCTCCAGATAGCTTTAGGTGCACACTGTGCAGAGGACGCACTACACTAACTGTAAATACTGTAGCTGCCTGCCTATGGTATTAATAGGATCAGAAGAACACCACTAATTTTCTTCAGGTAGCTTTAGGTGCACACTGTGCAGAGGACACAGTGCACTAACTGTAAATACTGTAGCTGCCTGCCTGTGGTATTAAAAGGAGAAGAACAACAGCGATTGTTTCCAGGTAGCTTTAGGTGCACACTGTGCAGAGAACGCACTACACTAACTGTAAATACTGTAGCTGCCTGCCTGTGGTATTAATAGGATCAGAAGAACACCACTAATTTTCTTCAGGTAGCTTTAGGAGCACACTGTGCAGAGGACACAGTGCACTAACTGTAAATACTGTAGCTGCCTGCCTGTGGTATTAATAGGATCAGAAGAACACCACTAATTTTCTTCAGGTAGCTTTAGGTGCACACTGTGCAGAGAACACAGTGCACTAACTGTAAATATTGTAGCTGTGTGCCTGTGGTATTAATAGGAGCACAACAACAGCAATTATCTCCAGGTAGCTTTAGGTGCACACTGTGCAGAGGACGCAGTACACTAACTGTAAATACTGTAGCTGCCTGCCTGTGGTATTAATAGGAGCAGAACAACAGCAATTGTCTCCAGATAGCTTTAGGTGCACACTGTGCAGAGGACGCACTACACTAACTGTAAATACTGTAGCTGCCTGCCTGTGGTATTAATAGGATCAGAAGAACACCACTAATTTTCTTCAGGTAGCTTTAGGTGCACACTGTGCAGAGAACGCACTACACTAACTGTAAATACTGCAGCTGCCTGCCTGTGGTATTAATAGGATCAGAAGAACACCACTAATTTTCTTCAGGTAGCTTTAGGTGCACACTGTGCAGAGGAAACAGTGCACTAACTGTAAATACTGTAGCTGTGTGCCTGTGGTATTAATAGGAGCACAACAACAGCAATTATCTCCAGGTAGCTTTAGGTGCACACTGTGCAGAGGACGCAGTACACTAACTGTAAATACTGTAGCTGCCTGCCTGTGGTATTAATAGGAGCAGAACAACAGCAATTGTCTCCAGATAGCTTTAGGTGCACACTGTGCAGAGGACGCACTACACTAACTGTAAATACTGTAGCTGCCTGCCTGTGGTATTAATAGGATCAGAAGAACACCACTAATTTTCTTCAGGTAGCTTTAGGTGCACACTGTGCAGAGGACACAGTGCACTAACTGTAAATACTGTAGCTGCCTGCCTGTGGTATTAACAGGAGAAGAACAACAGCGATTGTTTCCAGGTAGCTTTAGGTGCACACTGTGCAGAGAACGCACTACACTAACTGTAAATACTGCAGCTGCCTGCCTGTGGTATTAATAGGATCAGAAGAACACCACTAATTTTCTTCAGGTAGCTTTAGGTGCACACTGTGCAGAGGACACAGTGCACTAACTGTAAGTACTGTAGCTGCCTGCCTGTGGTATTAATAGGATCAGAAGAACACCACTAATTTTCTTCAGGTAGATTTAGGTGCACACTGTGCAGAAGACACAGTGCACTAACTGTAAATACTGTAGCTGCCTACCTTTGGTATTAATAGGAGCACAACAACAGCAATTATCTCCAGGTAGCTTTAGGTGCACACTGTGCAGAGGACGCACTACACTAACTGTAAATGCTGTAGCTGCCTGCCTGTGGTATTAATAGGATCAGAAGAACACCACTAATTTTCTTCAGGTAGCTTTAGGTGCACACTGTGCAGAGGACGCACTACACAAACTGTAAATACTATAGCTGCCTCCCTGCGGTATTAATAGGAGCAGAACAACACAATTGTCTCCAGGTAGCTGTAGGTGCACACTGTGCAGAGTATGCATTACACTAACTGTAAATACTGTAGCTGCTGGCCTGTGGTATTAATAGGATCAGAAGAACACCACTAATTTTCTTCAGGTAGCTTTAGGCGCACACTGTGCAGAGGACACAGTGCACTAACTGTAAATACTGTAGCTGCCTGCCTGTGGTATTAATAGGAGCACAACAACAGCAATTATCTCCAGGTAGCTTTAGGTGCACACTGTGCAGAGGACGCCCTACACTAACTGTAAATGCTGTAGCTGCCTGCCTGTGGTATTAATAGGATCAGAAGAACACCACTAATTTTCTTCAGGTAGCTTTAGGTGCACACTGTGCAGAGGACACAGTGCACTAACTGTAAATACTGTAGCTGCCTGCCTGTGGTATTAATAGGATCAGAAGAACACCACTAATTTTCTTCAGGTAGCTTTTTAGGTGCACACTGTGCAGAGGACACAGTGCACTAACTGTAAATACTGTAGCTGCCTGCCTTTGGTATTAATAGGAGCACAACAACAGCAATTATCTCCAGGTAGCTTTAGGTGCACACTGTACAGAGGACGCACTACACTAACTGTAAATGCTGTAGCTGCCTGCCTGTGGTATTAATAGGATCAGAAGAAAACCACTAATTTTCTTCAGGTAGCTTTAGGTGCACACTGTGCAGAGGACGCACTACACTAAATGTAAATACTGTAGCTGCCTCCCTGCGGTATTAATAGGATCAGAAGAACACCACTAATTTTCTTCAGGTAGCTTTAGGTGCACACTGTGCAGAGGACGCACTACACTAACTGTAAATACTGTAGCTGCCTCCCTGCGGTATTAATAGGAGCAGAACAACAGCAATTGTCTCCAGGTAGCTGTAGGTGCACACTGTGCAGAGGACGCACTACACTAACTGTAAATACTGTAGCTGCCTGCCTGTGGTATTAATAGGATCAGAAGAACACCACTGATTTTCTTCAGGTAGCCTTAGGTGCACACTGTGCAGAGGACACAGTGCACTAACTGTAAATACTGTAGCTGCCTGCCTGTGGTATTAATAGGATCAGAAGAACACCACTAATTTTCTTCAGGTAGCTTTAGGTGCACACTGTGCAGAGGACACAGTGCACTAACTGTAAATACTGTAGCTGCCTGCCTTTGGTATTAATAGGAGCACAACAACAGCAATTATCTCCAGGTAGCTTTAGGTGCACACTGTACAGAGGACGCACTACACTAACTGTAAATGCTGTAGCTGCCTGCCTGTGGTATTAATAGGATCAGAAGAACACCACTAATTTTCTTCAGGTAGCTTTAGGTGCACACTGTGCAGAGGACGCACTACACTAAATGTAAATACTGTAGCTGCCTCCCTGCGGTATTAATAGGATCAGAAGAACACCACTAATTGTCTCCAGGTATCTGTAGGTGCACACTGTGTAGAGGACGCAGTACACTAACTGTAAATACTGTAGCTGCCGGCCTGTGGTATTAATAGGATCAGAAGAACACCACTAATTTTCTTCAGGTAGCTTTAGGTGCACACTGTGCAGAGGACACAGTGCACTAACTGTAAATACTGTAGCTGCCTGCCTGTGGTATTAATAAGAGCACAACAACAGCAATTATCTCCAGGTAGCTTTAGGTGCAAACTGTGCAGAGGACGCCCTACACTAACTCTAAATGCTGTAGCTGCCTGCCTGTGGTATTAATAGGATCAGAAGAACACCACTAATTTTCTTCAGGTAGCTTTAGGTGCACACTGTGCAGAGGACACAGTGCACTAACTGTAAATACTGTAGCTGCCTGCCTGTGGTATTAATAGGATAAGAAGAACACCACTAATTTTCTTCAGGTAGCTTTAGGTGCACACTGTGCAGAGGACACAGTGCACTAACTGTAAAAACTGTAGCTGCCTGCCTTTGGTATTAATAGGAGCACAACAACAGCAATTATCTCCAGGTAGCTTTAGGTGCACACTGTGCAGAGGACGCACTACACTAACTGTAAATGCTGTAGCATCCTGCCTGTGGTATTAATAGGATCAGAAGAACACCACTAATTTTCTTCAGGTAGCTTTAGGTGCACACTGTGCAGAGGACGCACTACACTAACTATAAATACTGTAGCTGCCTCCCTGCGGTATTAATAGGAGCAGAACAACAGCAATTGTCTCCAGGTAGCTGTAGGTGCACACTGTGCAGAGGACGCAGTACACTAACTGTAAATACTGTAGCTGCCTGCCTGTGGTATTAATAGGAGCAGAACAACAGCAATTGTCTCCAGGTAGCTTTAGGTGCACACTGTGCAGAGGACGCACTACACTAACTGTAAACACTGTAGTTGCCTGCCTGTGGTATTAACAGGAGCAGAACAACAGCAATTGTCTCCAGATAGCTTTAGGTGCACACTGTGCAGAGGACGCACCACACTAACTGTAAATGCTGTAGCTGCCTGCCTGTGGTATTAATAGGATCAGAAGAACACCACTAATTTTCTTCATGTAGCTTTATGTGCACACTGTGCAGAGGACACAGTGCACTAACTGTAAATACTGTAGCTGCCTGCCTGTGGTATTAATAGGATCAGAAGAACACCACTAATTTTCTTCAGGTAGCTTTAGGTGCACACTGTGCAGAGGACACAGTGCACTAACTGTAAATACTGTAGCTGCCTGCCTGTGGTATTAATAGGAGCACAACAACAGCAATTGTCTCCAGGTAGCTTTAGGTGCACACTGTGCAGAGGATGCACTACACTAACTGTAAATACTGTAGTTGCCTGCCTGTGGTATTAATAGGAGCAGAACAGCAGCAATTGTCTCCAGATAGCTTTAGGTGCTCACTGTGCAGAGGACGCACTACACTAACTGTAAATACTGTAGCTGCCTGCCTGTGGTATTAATAGGATCAGAAGAACACCACTAATTTTCTTCAGGTAGCTTTAGGTGCACACTGTGCAGAGGACACAGTGCACTAACTGTAAATACTGTAGCTGCCTGCCTGTGGTATTAACAGGAGAAGAACAACAGCGATTGTCTCCGGGTAGCTTTAGGTGCACACTGTGCAGAGGATGCCCTACACTAACTGTAAATGCTGTAGCTGCCTGCCTGTGGTATTAATAGGATCAGAAGAACACCACTAATTTTCTTCAGGTAGCTGTAGGTGCACACTGTGCAGAGGACGCAGTACACTAACTGTCAATACTGTAGCTGCTGGCCTGTGGTATTAATAGGATCAGAAGAACACCACTAATTTTCTTCAGGTAGCTTTAGGCGCACACTGTGCAGAGGACACAGTGCACTAACTGTAAATACTTTAGCTGCCTGCCTGTGGTATTAATAGGAGCACAACAACAGCAATTATCTCCAGGTAGCTTTAGGTGCACACTGTGCAGAGGACGCCCTACACTAACTGTAAATGCTGTAGCTGCCTGCCTGTGGTATTAATAGGATCAGAAGAACACCACTAATTTTCTTCAGGTAGCTTTAGGTGCACACTGTGCAGAGGACACAGTGCACTAACTGTAAATACTGTAGCTGCCTGCCTGTGGTATTAATAGGATCAGAAGAACACCACTAATTTTCTTCAGGTAGCTTTAGGTGCACACTGTGCAGAGGACACAGTGCACTAACTGTAAATACTGTAGCTGCCTGCCTTTGGTATTAATAGGAGCACAACAACAGCAATTATCTCCAGGTAGCTTTAGGTGCACACTGTACAGAGGACGCACTACACTAACTGTAAATGCTGTAGCTGCCTGCCTGTGGTATTAATAGGATCAGAAGAAAACCACTAATTTTCTTCAGGTAGCTTTAGGTGCACACTGTGCAGAGGACGCACTACATTAAATGTAAATACTGTAGCTGCCTCCCTGCGGTATTAATAGGATTAGAAGAACACCACTAATTTTCTTCAGGTAGCTTTAGGTGCACACTGTGCAGAGGACGCACTACACTAACTGTAAATACTGTAGCTGCCTCCCTGCGGTATTAATAGGAGCAGAACAACAGCAATTGTCTCCAGGTAGCTGTAGGTGCACACTGTGCAGAGGACGCACTACACTAACTGTAAATGCTGTAGCTGCCTGCCTGTGGTATTAATAGGATCAGAAGAACACCACTAATTTTCTTCAGGTAGCCTTAGGTGCACACTGTGCAGAGGACACAGTGCACTAACTGTAAATACTGTAGCTGCCTGCCTGTGATATTAATAGGATCAGAAGAACACCACTAATTTTCTTCAGGTAGCTTTAGGTGCACACTGTGCAGAGGACACAGTGCACTAACTGTAAATACTGTAGCTGCCTGCCTGTGGTATTAATAGGATCAGAAGAACACCACTAATTTTCTTCAGGTAGCTTTAGGTGCACACTGTGCAGAGGACACAGTGCACTAACTGTAAATACTGTAGCTGCCTGCCTTTGGTATTAATAGGAGCACAACAACAGCAATTATCTCCAGGTAGCTTTAGGTGCACACTGTACAGAGGACGCACTACACTAACTGTAAATGCTGTAGCTGCCTGCCTGTGGTATTAATAGGATCAGAAGAAAACCACTAATTTTCTTCAGGTAGCTTTAGGTGCACACTGTGCAGAGGACGCACTACATTAAATGTAAATACTGTAGCTGCCTCCCTGCGGTATTAATAGGATTAGAAGAACACCACTAATTTTCTTCAGGTAGCTTTAGGTGCACACTGTGCAGAGGACGCACTACACTAACTGTAAATACTGTAGCTGCCTCCCTGCGGTATTAATAGGAGCAGAACAACAGCAATTGTCTCCAGGTAGCTGTAGGTGCACACTGTGCAGAGGACGCACTACACTAACTGTAAATGCTGTAGCTGCCTGCCTGTGGTATTAATAGGATCAGAAGAACACCACTAATTTTCTTCAGGTAGCCTTAGGTGCACACTGTGCAGAGGACACAGTGCACTAACTGTAAATACTGTAGCTGCCTGCCTGTGATATTAATAGGATCAGAAGAACACCACTAATTTTCTTCAGGTATCTTTAGGTGCACACTGTGCAGAGGACACAGTGCACTAACTGTAAATACTGTAGCTGCCTGCCTTTGGTATTAATAGGAGCACAACAACAGCAATTATCTCCAGGTAGCTTTAGGTGCACACTGTACAGAGGACGCACTACACTAAATGTAAATACTGTAGCTGCCTCCCTGCGGTATTAATAGGATCAGAAGAACACCACTAATTGTCTCCAGGTAGCTGTAGGTGCACACTGTGCAGAGGACGCAGTACACTAACTGTAAATACTGTAGCTTCCGGCCTGTGGTATTAATAGGATCAGAAGAACACCACTAATTTTCTTCAGGTAGCTTTAGGTGCACACTGTGCAGAGGACACAGTGCACTAACTGTAAATACTGTAGCTGCCTGCCTGTGGTATTAATAGGAGCACAACAACAGCAATTATCTCCAGGTAGCTTTAGGTGCACACTGTGCAGAGGACGCCCTACACTAACTCTAAATGCTGTAGCTGCCTGCCTGTGGTATTAATAGGATCAGAAGAACACCACTAATTTTCTTCAGGTAGCTTTAGGTGCACACTGTGCAGAGGACACAGTGCACTAACTGTAAATACTGTAGCTGCCTGCCTGTGGTATTAATAGGATCAGAAGAACAGCAATTGTCTCCAGGTAGCTTTAGGTGCACATTGTGCAGAGGACGCACTACACTAACTGTAAACACTGTAGTTGCCTGCCTGTGGTATTAACAGGAGCAGAACAACAGCAATTGTCTCCAGATAGCTTTAGGTGCACACTGTGCAGAGGACGCACCACACTAACTGTAAATGCTGTAGCTGCCTGCCTGTGGTATTAATAGGATCAGAAGAACACCACTAATTTTCTTCATGTAGCTTTAGGTGCACACTGTGCAGAGGACACAGTGCACTAACTGTAAATACTGTAGCTACCTGCCTGTGGTATTAATAGGATCCGAAGAACACCACTAATTTTCTTCAGGTAGCTTTAGGTGCACACTGTGCAGAGGACACAGTGCACTAACTGTAAATACTGTAGCTGCCTGCCTGCGGTATTAATAGGATCAGAAGAACACCACTAATTTTCTTCAGGTAGCTTTAGGTGCACACTGTGCAGAGGACACAGTGCACTAACTGTAAATACTGTAGCTGCCTGCCTGTGGTATTAACAGGAGAAGAACAACAGCGATTGTCTCCAGGTAGCTTTAGGTGCACACTGTGCAGAGAACGCACTACACTAACTGTAAATACTGCAGCTGCCTGCCTGTGGTATTAATAGGGTCAGAAGAACACCTCTAATTTTCTTCAGGTAGCTTTAGGTCCACACTGTGCAGAGAACGCACTACACTAACTGTAAATACTATAGCTGCCTGCCTGTGGTATTAATAGGATCAGAAGAACACCACTAATTTTCTTCAGGTAGCTTTAGGTGCACACTGTGCAGAGGACACAGTGCACTAACTGTAAATACTGTAGCTGCCTGCCTGTGGTATTAATAGGATCAGAAGAACACCACTAATTTTCTTCAGGTAGCTTTAGGTGCACACTGTGCAGAGGACACAGTGCACTAACTGTAAATACTGTAGCTGCCTGCCTGTGGTATTAATAGGAGCACAACAACAGCAATTATCTCCAGGTAGCTTTAGGTGCACACTGTGCAGAGGACGCCCTACACTAACTGTAAATGCTGTAGCTGCCTGCCTGTGGTATTAATAGGATCAGAAGAACACCACTAATTTTCTTCAGGTAGCTTTAGGTGCACACTGTGCAGAGGACGCACTACACTAACTGTAAATACTGTAGTTGCCTGCCTGCGGTATTAGTAGGAGCAGAACAACAGTAATTGTCTCCAGGCAGCTGTAGGTGCACACTGTGCAGAGGACACATTACACTAACTGTAAATACTGTAGCTGCCTGCCTGTGGTATTAACAGGAGAAGAACAACAGCAATTGTCTCCAGGTAGCTTTAGGTGCACACTGTGCAGAGAACGCACTACACTAACTGTAAATACTGCAGCTGCCTGCCTGTGGTATTAATAGGAGCAGAAGAACACCACTAATTTTCTTCAGGTAGCTTTAGGTGCACACTGTGCAGAGGACACAGTGCACTAACTGTAAATACTGTAGCTGCCTGCCTGTGGTATTAATAGGATCAGAAGAACACCACTAATTTTCTTCAGGTAGCTTTAGGTGCACACTGTGCAGAGGACACAGTGCACTAACTGTAAATACTGTAGCTGCCTGCCTGTGGTATTAATAGGAGCACAACAACAGCAATTATCTCCAGGTAGCTTTAGGTGCACACTGTGCAGAGGACGCACTACACTAACTGTAAATGCTGTAGCTGCCTGCCTGAGGTATTAATAGGATCAGAAGAACACCACTAATTTACTTCAGGTAGCTTTAGGTGCACACTGTGCAGAGGACGCAACTACACTAACTGTAAATACTCTAGCTGCCTGCCTGCGGTATTAATAGGAGCAGAACAACAGCAATTGTCTCCAGGTAGCTGTAGGTGCACACTGTGCAGAGGACGCAGTACACTAACTGTAAATACTGTAGCTGCCTGCCTGTGGTATTAATAGGAGCAGAACAACAGCAATTGTCTCCAGGTAGCTTTAGGTGCACACTGTGCAGAGGACGCACTACACTAACTGTAAATACTGTAGTTGCCTGCCTGTGGTATTAATAGGAGCAGAACAACAGCAATTGTCTCCAGATAGCTTTAAGTGCACACTGTGCAGAGGACGCACTACACTAACTGTAAATACTGTAGCTGCCTGCCTGTGGTATTAATAGGATCAGAAGAACACCACTAATTTTCTTCAGGTAGCTTTTGGTGCACACTGTGCAGAGGACACAGTGCACTAACTGTAAATACTGTAGCTGCCTGCCTGTGGTATTAACAGGAGAAGAACAACAGCAATTGCCTCCAGGTAGCTTTAGGTGCACACTGTGCAGAGAACGCACTACACTAACTGTAAATACTACAGCTGCCTGTGGTACTGTACTAATAGGATCAGAAGAACACCACTAATTTTCTTCAGGTAGCTTTAGGTGCACATTGTGCAGAGGACACAGTGCACTAACTGTAAGTACTGTAGCTGCCTGCCTGCGGTATTAATAGGAGCAGAACAACAGCAATTGTCTCCAGGTAGCTTTAGGTGCACACTGTGCAGAGGACGCACTACACTAACTTGTAAATACTACAGCTGCCTGTGGTACTGTACTAATAGGATCAGAAGAACACCACTAATTTTCTTCAGGTAGCTTTAGGTACTACACTGTGCAGAGGACGCACTACACTAACTGTAAATACTGTAGCTGCCTGCCTAATAGGATCAGAAGAACACCAGCAATTTTCTTCAGGTAGCTGTAAATACTGTAAAAACACCAGCCTGCCTGTCAGTAGTAGGAAGAGAATAACAGGAACGGATCTAGCTAAACTGAATGCAGAATGCAGTATATATATATATATATATATATATATACACAATACACTGTAAGTGCAGCTAACTGACTCGCCGTGTAGGCGGCCTTATGAAGTGTGGGGCGTGTACTAAACCCCCTGAGCCATAATTGGCCAAAGCCACCCTGGCTTTGGCCAATTACGGCTCTCTGTACAGACGGCGCTGTGATTGGCCAAGCATTCGGGTCATAGTGCATGCTTGGCCAATCATCAGCCAGCAATGCACTGCGATGCCGCAGTGAATTATGGGCCGTGACGCGCCACTCGAATTTGGCGCCAACGGCCCATATTGTTCGGAATTTGGCGAACGACAGAACAGGCAATGTTCGCGTTTAACATGCGATCGATTCGAATACGAAGCTCATCCCTAGACACGGCAAACTGGACTCCCCATCATCCATCAAGAAGGGACCTTCCCTCCGCACAATCCGGGGCTTGCTGCCACCCCACGTCGGGGACACCATGACATGTAAAACTGACCCACTCCATCTCTCATGTATGACGCAGTAAGTTAAGACTGTTCCTGACTGTTTCAGTTTCTATTTTTTGCCTGAACTGTTTGTTTATCTCCCTATTTCTGCTAAAGCATCGGACCCCCGCTATCTCCAGAAACCCCACAAAGAGCCCAATTTCAAAGAACTACCCCTGGATTGGCGGTTATACCTTCCGCTCAGGTGCTGTTTCCACCTGCACGATTGCAGATCAGCAAACAACTGCGATCTAGATGAGAGATCCCCCCCATGGTGGTTAATTGTCACCACCTCTTTTGCCCCCCCCCAGAAACCCCTCACCGAACTTACCTACCTTTTATGTTTTCTGGAGAATGCAACAACTACAAACGCATCTCTGTAAAACAGGTAACAGCTACAAGCTCTCAGAACATAGGCATAAGGCTAGCATGTACTGTATTAGGCACACACTCTGCGAATGGTAATTGGGGAAAGATCTGAACTTCAGTTGACCAGTAGGTAACACTCGGGCACTAAAGTGTACTTTTCATCTTTGTTCATGGTCTCACCTGAACTATTTGTGTGCCTTTTTATTCCCTTATTTCTCCCAAAACACCGGATCCTTCCAGAGACTACCGACACCCCACAGGGACCTCAATCTCAAAGAAGTACTCGGAATCCTGCGGGATTGAAGTTCAACCACTCCTGGATCAGGTACTGTTGACACCCACATGACTACAAGCCAGCAGTAATCATTTACTGGACTGAGAGAACTTCCTATGGTACTCTACTCCACTGCAGAAAATGTATCCTTCATTGCTCTTTATAAAATTCTGTATAATGAATGATTGAAAAAAGGTACAATAAGTGGATTTGGTACTGTTTGTATTTAGGCACAAGGAGGTCTGATAACATACACTTTAGGACCACAATAAGAATTCCCCTCAAGCCATACCCCCCCCCCCCCAAAAAAAAAAAAAAAAAAAAAACAAAAAACAAGGGGACAGGAACAAAATTTTAGTAAAAAAAAAAACTCAGAAAATTATACCCTATACCCCAACAAGTTTCTTGGGCACCCATGTCCCCTAGAGATACTACACACCTCCACCCCACGCTTTTAATTCAGAACTCAGTAATTCATGACAACACTTTACCACACAATGTCGTTGGAGACCTTGGACTATTTTATTCCACTCATTGATAAAAAACATTCACCACTCAACTTGAGATATACAAGCATATCCCTTTCTCTCCTATAATAGAATACACACACCGCACTCTAACCGAGCTACCAGGGACAACTACCAACTAGAAAAAGTTCCACAGGAAGGGGTGGTGGGAGACAGAGAAGGGAGGCGACACAAGAATCTGAAGAATCTCAAAGAATGCTTAGCTGAAATAGGGTTCTACTCAAACCTATACATAATGTTACATATTATAATACTTGTTGTGTTATTTGTTTATCTCACCGCGTCACTGGAAGTTAATTACGTTCAAGGTGACTATGTTTATATTTTTGCATCTTATTCTGTACATCCAAACCAACACCACACAAGGTCGAAGTATCCCACACCTTAAACCTCATCTCTTGCACTCCAAACCCTTAGAACATACATCTTTACATATTATTTAATATCCTTTGATCTATGTTTATCTTCTTCATCCTCCTCAGTGCTACCTCAATAGACCCCCTTCCCAGCTTACTGCCCCCACCCAGCTGTCCATACGGACTAGAGCTGATACTCCGGATTTTCTATCCTAGGTGGATAGGCGCACCTACGACCGGCTCCGGTACTAATCCACATAAGTGACCCAGTTTTACTACTGTGGTACACGCTACACATTACATAAACTTCCTTTATATAACCCCCCCTCTCCCCCGGAATCCCTCCCTTTCTACAACCTTTTTTCTACCCACTTCTCTCCCCCACTTACGTCTCTCTCATTTTCTATTTTTCCTTCACAAGTGGGGGCCGCTCCTTCCTACGCCTCCTCGGAAAGACAACAGGTCATTCCCTACTGATTTCAGGAGCTTCTGAACGAAATCAGTTAGATCCACATACTATTACCTTTCACTCTGACAATGTGTAACATGCAGAGGGAACCCACCATTAAGCAGCAACTTTCACTAAAATGCCTCTCGCTCAATGTGAAAGGCTAAAACCTCCCAGAAAAGAGATCTCAAGTTCTCTCCGCCTTAACTAAATACAAAGCCCACTTCCTAATGCTTCAGAAAACACACTTCCGAACAGATGCTATTCCCAAATTAGCAAATCACATATATAGACAAGTCTTCCACTTCACAAACCCAGCTGCTAAAACTAAAGGAGCTTCCATACTCATCTCCAAACATGCTGATTTCCAACTATCTAACTCAATGATCGACCCTGACGGTAGTTACATCTTTATCAAAGGCATATATGTATCCAAGCCAATCACAGTGGCGAATGTATACTGCCCGAACAAGCATCAAATAGCATTCTTCAGGAAAATATGTGACCTCCTCTCCACCTTCCAGGAGGGTATAGTGATCCTGGGGGGAGACTTCAATGTCCCGTTAAACCCAACACTGGACTCTTCCATGGGCACCTCTACACTCCCGTACCGTGCATTACGACAAATCAAACTCCAATTACAAAATTTGATCCTCCATGACACATGGCGCACCATGTATCCAACTGACAAAGACTACACTTTCTTCTCTCCCCCACACCAAAAGTATTCTAGAATAGATTACATATTTCTTACCCAGACCGACCTATCACTTCTTTCCCAGGCTACAATAGAACCAATGTTTTTGTCAGATCACCACCCCATCACGATGACCCTTACGTTTCCGGATTCTAAAAAAAATCACCAAAACTTGGAGACTAAATCCATCTCTATTGAAAGACCCAGAAACGCAACGCCAAATAAACTCCCGAATTCACTTATACTTTCAAGAAAACTCCACCGCAGACATCACACCTATTATATTTTGGGAGGCACACAAATGTGTTATAAGGGGGGAAACTCATTTCCTTAGCAACGATCGCTAAAAAGAGACATCAGGAACAAATCAACTCACTTATCAAAACAATCAACCGACTTAAAGCCACCCACAAAAACTCGACTTCACAAAATACACTTCAGGATCTCTTACATGTCCGCTCCTCTCTGATGGATGAACTAGGGAAAAGCACTAGAAAGCGCTATATTCTTAAACAAAAGTGTTCTATGAACATGGTAACAAAAGTGGGAGATTGCTAGCCTGCACGACACAAGCATGTAAAGTCTCGTCCATCATCCATCATATTTGAGATTACCAAGGTACAATTCTCTCTAAAAATGAAGATATAGCCACCCACTTTGAAAACTTTTATGCTAAACTCTACAACTTACCACAAAGCAGCATAGAATCATCGACAACACCTGTACTGCCCCAAACCCATCAACTTGCAACAAGCTGAAGCCTTAGAGCACCCTCTGTCTACTGAGGAATTACACTTAGCAATAAAACAAATGAAGGTGGGGAAAAGCCCAGACCCTGACCGTCCACCATTAATTTACTACAAAAGCTTTTCAGACACACTCTCACCCAAATTGTTGGAAGCACTAAATTCCCTAGTGACTCCACTTACCCCTTTAGGTAACATGTTGGTAGCCCATGTAGCAGTCATCCCTAAGGAAGGCAAAGACCCCTCACAGGTAGCTAATTACAGACCCATATCTCTACTTAATGTAGACATCAAACTCTATGCAAAGATGATAGCAAATAGATTATTACCCCTTATCCCTGGCCTGATATAATCCGACCAAGTAGGCTTTATCCCGGGCAGGGAGGCCAGGGATAACACAATACGTACCCTAAAAGTACATCACTGGCTCACCTCGTCAGAAACCAAGGGGTTCCTTCTAAAAAACGCGATGCTGAGAAGGTGCTTGACAGGGTGGCCTGGGACTACATGCAGGAAGTACTTAAAGGCATAGGCCTTCTGCCCCGCATGTTTGCATACATCAATGCCCTATATACCAACCCTCCTGCAAGGGTAAAAGCAAATGGCCTCTCAAACGCCTTCCCCATCAGCAATGGCACCCGTTAGGGTTGCCCTCTATCCCCCTTAATTTTTGTCCTGACGTTACTACCCCTTTTAACCACTTCAGCCCCGGAAGGTTTTACCCCCTTCCTGACCAGAGCACTTTTTACAATTCGGCACTGCGTCGTTTTAACTGCTAATTGCGCGGTCATGCAATGCTGTACCCAAACGAAATTTGCGTCCTTTTCTTCCCACAAATAGAGCTTTCTTTTGATGGTATTTGATCACCTCTGCCGTTTTTATTTTTTGCGCTATACACGGAAAAAGACCGAAAATTTTGAAAAAAATGATATTTTCTACTTTTTGTTCTAAAAAAAATCCAATAAACTCAATTTTAGTAATACATTTAGGCCAAAATGTATTCGGCCACATGTCTTTGGTAGAAAAAATGTCAATAAGTGTATATTTATTGGTTTACGCAAAAGTTATAGCGCCTACAAACTAGGGTACATTTTCTGGAATTTACACAGCCTTTAATTTATGACTGCCTATGTCATTTCTTGAGGTGCTAAAATGGCAGGGCAGTACAAAACCCCCACAAATGACCCCATTTTGGAAAGTAGACACCCCAAGGAATTTGCTGAGAGGCATGTTGAGCCCATTGAAGAAAAAAAAAAAAAAAAATTACAAAAAGTTGTCACTAAATGATATATTGCTCACACAGGCCATGGGCTTATGTGGAATTGCACCCCAAAATACATTTAGCTGCTTCTCCTGAGTATGGGGATACCACATGTGTGGGACTTTTTGGGAGCCTAGCCGCGTACGGGGCCCCGAAAACCAATCACTGCCTTCAGGATTTCTAAGGGCGTACATTTTTTATTTTACTCCTCACTACCTATCATAGTTTTGAAGGCCATAAAATGCCCAGATGGCATAAACCCCCCCCAAATGACCCCATTTTGGAAAGTAGACACCCCAAGCTATTTGCTTTGAGGCATGTTGAGTCCATGGAATGTTTTATATTTTGACACAAGTTGCGGGAAAGTGACAAATTTTTTTTTTTTTTTTTTGCACAAAGTTGTCACTAAATGATATATTGCTCACACAGGCCATGGGCATATGTGGAATTGCACCCCAAAATACATTTAGCTGCTTCTCCTGAGTACGGGGATACCACATGTGTGGGACTTTTTGAGAGCCTAGCCGCGTACGGGGCCCCGAAAACCAATCACTGCCTTCAGGATTTCTAAGGGCGTACATTTTTGATTTTACTCCTCACTACCTATCACAGTTTCGGAGGCCATGGAATGCCCATGTGGCACAAACCCCCCCCCAAATGACCCCATTTTGGAAAGTAGACACCCCAAGCTATTTGCTGAGAGGCATGGTGAGTATTTTGCAGCTCTCATTTGTTTTTGAAAATAAAGAAAGACGAGAAAAAAACATTTTTTTTTTCTTTTTTCAATTTTCAAAACTTTGTGACAAAAAGTGAGGTCTGCAAAATACTCACTATACCTCTCATCAAATAGCTTGGGGTGTCTACTTTCCAAAATGGGGTCATTTGGGGGGTTTTTTTGCCACCTGGGCATTCCATGGCCTCCGAAACTGTGATAGGCAGTGAAGAGTGAAATCAAAAATTTACGGCCTTAGAAAGCCTGAAGGCGGTGCTTGGTTTTCGGGGTCCCGTACGCGGCTAGGCTCCCAAAAAGTCTCACACGTGGTATCCTCGTACTCAGGAGAAGCAACAGAATGTATTTTGGGGTGTAATTTCACATATTCCCATGGCATGTTTGAGCAATATATCATTTAGTGACAACTTTGCCCAAAAAAAAATAAAAAAAATAAAAAATTGTCTCTTTCCCACAACTTGTGTCACAATATAAAGTATTCCATGGACTCGACATGCCTCTCAGCAAATAGCTTGGGGTGTCTACTTTCCAAAATGGGGTCATTTGGGGGGGTTTTGAACTGTCCTGGCATTTTATGCACAACATCTAGAAGCTTATGTCACACATCACCCACTCTTCTAACCACTTGAAGACAAAGCCCTTTCTGACACTTTTTGATTACATAAAAAAATAATTTTTTTTTGCAAGAAAATTACTTTGAACCCCCAAACATTATATATTTTTTTAAAGCAAATGCCCTACAGATTAAAATGGTGGGTGTTTCATTTTTTTTTTTCACACAGTATTTGCGCAGCGATTTTTCAAACGCATTTTTTGGGGAAAAAACACACTTTTTTAAATTTTAATGCACTAAAACACACTTTATTGCCCAAATGTTTGATGAAATAAAAAAGATGATCTTAGGCTACATTTTTAAAAGCCTTTAAAAGCCTTTACAGGTTACCACTTTAGATTTACAGAGGAGGTCTACTGCTAAAACTACTGCCCTTGATCTGACGTTCGCGGTGATACCTCACATGCATGGTGCAATTGCTGTTTACATTTGACGCCAGACCGACGCTTGCGTTCGCCTTAGCGCGAGAGCAGGGGGGACAGGGGTGCTTTTTTTTTTTTTTTTTTTTTTTCTTTATTATTATTATTTTTTTATCTTATTTTTAAACTGTTTCTTTCATTTTTTTTTTTTTAAATCATTTTTATTGTTATCTCAGGGAATGTAAATATCCCCTATCATAGCAATAGGTAGTGACAGGTACTCTTTTTTGCAAAAATTGGGGTCTATTAGACCCTAGATTTCTCCTCTGCCCTCAAAGCATCTAACCACACCAAGATCGGTGTGATAAAATGCTTTCCCAATTTCCCAATGGCGCTGTTTACATCCGGCGAAATCTAAGTCATAAAATGCTCGTAGCTTCCGGTTTCTTAGGCCATAGAGATGTTTGGAGCCACTCTGGTCTCTGATCAGCTCTATGGTCAGCTGGCTGAATCACCGGCTGCATTCTCAGGTTCCCTGTTGAGACAGGAGAGCCAGAGAAAAACACGGAAGACGTTGGGGGGGGGGCATATTTAGCTGCTAGGATTGCTTTTACATGAAAGCCGATCGCTGGCTGAAAAGAATGATACCAAGATGATACCTAAACCTGCAGGCATCATTCTGGTATAACCACTCAAAGTCGTGAATGGCGTACCTGAAGACAAAAAAATGGTTAACAATAAAGCACAGTAAACGGTAAGGTATAAAAAATTGCATATCTGAAAAGCAAACATGATAAAACATAATAACAATAAAACATTGCAGAATAGAATACAGTAAAAAAGAGCAGAACAATAGAGAGAGAATAGAGAGAGAGAGAACAATAAAACGACAACTATTTTTTTTTTTTTTATATTTTTGTATGTGGTTTTTTTTTTTTTTTTTTTTACACTTTTTTTTGTAACTAACTTTTATAACTGTAACCGGTTCCAGGTTCGGGTCTCTCAAAATGCGATGGCATCTTGGGAGACCCTGTGAAAGTGTGCCTAGTCTGTGCAATGCTGTACCCTACGCTAATACTCAACTAGTGAATGGTAGCGTTCAAAACATTCACCAATGCAAAGACCAGGATTGTCAGGACAGGAGGGACAATAATAGCGGGTGTCACGCCTATATCCGCGCTTGCTGCAGACACGACATCTTTTTTGGGGGGGTTCGCTGGGTAGGGGTACTCGGGAGGACATAAAGAAAATGCCTCTCATGCAGCCGACTGCATTTGGTTGGGGATGTGAATGGGGGAAGTACGGGCACTGCAGAAGCGGTGGGTTCCCAATTAGGATTGGCGAATACAGCAGGAAGGGCATTATGGGCACGACGGGCCTGTGTTTGTCTTTTTGGTGGCAGCGGGACACTACTTGTGCTTGCCACCTCACCAGCTTGAACTGCACTTATGGGACTCGCCACGTCACCAAGTGTTACTGCAGTGCTGGATTGACTACGACCGGGGTGTACTAGGCCGCTGGTGCTTGCCAGTTCACCAAAACGCTACAAAAAAAACTGTTAGCGATCGCAGGGATCAGGCCTGACTCTGCGAACGCTGCAGTTATGCGTTTAGTGTTTTGTAAGTGTCAGTGATCGATCGATACTGCACTTGGGTGGGCTGGGCTGGGCCGGGCGGAGGGGCAAAACGCAGGTGCTAGCAGGTATCTGGGCTGATCCCGCTAACACTGCGTTTGTGGGAACCCTAAACTGCTGGGGACGCTAGTATAGATCTGATCAGATCAGATATTGATCCGATCAGATACTATACCACTAAGGGAGGTGTACGGTGCGTGCGTGGGTGTTAGCGGTACTGGCGCTAACCTGACGCTGCCTGGGGCTGGTGCTTGCCAGTTCACCAAAACGCTACCAAAAAAACTGTTAGCGATCGCAGGGATCAGGCCTGACTCTGCGAACGCTGCAGTTATGCGTTTAGTGTTTTGTAAGTGACAGTGATCGATCGATACTGCACTTGGGTGGGCTGGGCCGGGCGGAGGGGCAAAACGCAGGTGCTAGCAGGTATCTGGGCTGATCCCGCTAACACTGCGTTTGTGGGAACCCTAAACTGCTGGGGACGCTAGTATAGATCTGATCGGATCAGATATTGATCCGTTCAGATACTATACCACTAAGGGAGGTGTACGGTGCGTGCGTGGGTGTTAGCGGTACTGGCGCTAACCTGACGCTGCCTGGGGCTGGTGCTTGCCAGTTCACCAAAACGCTACCAAGAAAACTGTTAGCGATCGCAGGGATCAGGCCTGACTCTGTGAACGCTGCAGTTATGCGTTTAGTGTTTTGTAAGTGACAGTGATCGATCGATACTGCACTTGGGTGGGCTGGGCCGGGCAGAGGGGAAAAACGCAGGTGCTAGCGGGTATCTGGGCTGACCCCGCTAACACTGCGTTTTTGGGAACCCTAAACTGCTGGGGACACTAGTATAGATCTGATCGGATCAGATATTGATCCGTACAGATACTATACCACTAAGGGAGGCGTATGCTGCGTGCGTGGGTGTTAGCGGTACTGGCGCTAATCTGACGCTGCCTGGGGCGACGCATATCACCGCCGGGCGATCAGGGGGCTAAACCTTTATTCGGTAATAAACGGCGGGTGCCCTGACACTATAAAAAATAAACGAACTAACCAGCGTCACCCATAACGGTTATACGGTGATCAGTGGTTAAAGGGTTAACTAGGGGGCAATCAAGGGGTTAAAACATTTATTAGATAGTATATGGGGGTCCCTGTCGCTATAAAACGCTGACGGCGAACCTAAATATTTACCTCCCTAACTAGCGTCACCAGCGACACTAATACAGCGATCAGAAAAATGATCGCTTAGTGACACTGGTGACAGGGGGTAATCAAGGGGTTAAAACTTTATTAGGGGGGGTTAGGGGGGTATCCTAGACCTAAAGGGGGGTAATACTCACTGCCCTAACACTGTAACTGTCACAAACTGACACCATGCAGTAATCAGAAAAAAAAAAAAAAAAATACTGCTTGCTGTCAGTTTGTGACTTGGGGGGGATCGGGGGGCGATCGGGGGGGGATCGGGGGTGTAAAGTATGCCTGGCATGTTCTACTGTGTGTGTGTGTTGGTGCACTTACATGTCTTCTCTCCTCGGCGCTGGAACGGAAACTGCCGAGCCGAGGAGAGATGACATCACATCCTCTGCCTGTGTGAAACTACACACAGGCAGGGGAGATTCCGATTGGCTGGGAGCGATCGCGAGGGGGGGGGCCACGATCGGATGGTCTCCCCCTCGCCTCCCGACGCTCCCAGTCAAATGCCGACCGCCGCTGGCACCGGGGGGGGTCCGATCGGACCCCCCGCCCGCGGGAGGCAGATCACGTACGGGTACGTGATTCTGCCTGCCCGTGCCATTCTGCCGCCGTATATGTGCGTTAGGCGGTCGGCAAGTGGTTAAACAGGCTACGTGCCAATACAGACATACAGGGAATCTCCATCCACGGTAAGGAATTTAAAGTAGCCACGCTTGCGGATGATATTCAACTATCATTGCAGACACCCCAACTCTCTTTATCCAACCTTCTGAGAGATATCAAACACTTTGGTGCTCTATTGAACCTCAAAATTAATTATTCCAAATCCCGTGCCTTAAACATCTCCCTTCCCCCACACAAAGTGCTCCACTGCCAAGATTCCTTCCTGTTCCAATGAAAAAAAGATGCTATTACCTATCTTGGTATCCAAATCACCAGACAAATAACGGACTTATATAACCATAATTTCCTTCATAACCTGTCAAAAAATTCAAACAGATCTAAAGGAGTGGGCCACTCTTAATGTATCGTGGTTTGGACGTGCGGCTCTTATAAAAATGATTGTACTTCCTCGCCTCCTTTATCTTATGCAGACAATTCCAATTCACCTACCCCCCTCCTTTTTCTCGTCATATAAAAAAGCATGTACGATTTTCATTTGGAAAAATAACTCCCCACGCAATAAATACACTCGCTTGACATGTCCCAAGACCAAAGGTGGAATTGGCCTACCAGATCTCCACAAATACTACTTAGCATGCCATTTAACCAGACTGGTAGACTGGAAAACCCACCAATTGGGGAAAGCTTGGGTTACTCTAGAAAGCTCCTTCATACATAACCCAATACACATACTTCCCTGGCTATCGCCAAGACACTGGCCTCAAGCTATTAAGACACACCCACTCATCTACCCCACGCTATTAGCTTTCAACAAAGCAGTATCTTCCTGCCACATATCCTCTCAACCGGGTTCATTGACCTCTCTAAGGGGTAACCCGGACTTCCCCCCTGGAGAGTCGACCACATTCTTATATCAAGAATGGCCACATAATGATATTCAAGCACATCATTTCTTCCACAAGGGTCATTTACAACCCATTGAAAACTTGAGGTCCATATCACGTACGTGTCCTACAGACAGTTGAGACACTTTCTCACCACGAAAGACACACTTGATACATGGTCGAGACTACTTACACCATTTGAAATACTCTTCTCTTGCAATACACCACAACGACATTTAATATCCCTCATTTACACTTTACTCCAAGACGACTCCCACCATTCACAAACAGAAACCTCGAGGTTCTCTTCGGGTAGGAACCTGCAAATAACATTCACTGATGATGAATGGGAAACCATATGCACATACGCCCACAAGGGGTCAATGAATGTAGTGATCCAGGAAAATGGCTACAAAATAGTCACAAAATGGTACAGAACACCTATCCGCCTACACAAATTTTCACCTTTAATCTCAAACATCTGTTGGAGATGTAAACAGGCAGTAGGCTCGATCATCCACATTTGGTGGGAGTGCACTGCGCTCCAACCGTTCTGGAGAGAAATACACTACATAATCACACAAGTCACCACCTACACCCTGGACTATAACCCTGTCAATATCTCCTCCATCATACGACCCTGCCTAAACAAAGTTATCACAAATCACTAGCCATGCACATGGTTAATGCGGCCAGACTCTGCATTCCTGTTCATTGGTGCTCAACTGACATCCCAAGCATCAGGGAATGGTTGACCAGGATTGCAAAGATTGAGGAGATATAAGAACTGATTTACACCTCACAAGATCGCATACAGAAATTCACTATTACCTGGGCTTGCTGGATACAATTCAAAACCACAGAACACTATAAATCTTACTTCCCTCTGTGATATTCTATTACCTTATCTACCTTGAACCGAGCCCTGCATTCCATGACTGGAATTAGGGATCTAGGATTTGGAGCGACCCCCACTATTTTCTTTGCCCCCCTGTTTCATAATCCTTCCCCCCCTCACCATGTCTTCCCTATCATTTATTCTTACTCCCACACTATCCTTATGCCATAATATTGAAACAATCGGCAATACATGTCTACTTCTCCCTCCATAGACACAAGAACCTTATCTTGCCCAACAAATAAGGTTAATGCTCTTTTCCACACCAGGTATGGATCTGTTGATAGTGATCCCCGTGGTCAACAACCAGTCATAACAAAACCCATTTCAATTATGATGTCTCACCTTAAGATGTACAATTGTTGTTTTCCTATACAATGTATATTTGCTCACTTGATACATTAGGTTCCAAGGACCCTGTGGTTCCTCTTTCCATAACCCATGTTGTAATAACATCCTCTGTTTTGTCATTATGAATCATTGTTATGGATGATACTTTCAAAGATGTGTTAATTGTATTATTGATGCAATCGATTTGCTTTCGATAAAACCTTTTGTGGAAAAAAAAAGTTTCACACATGGAGACCCCTATAGTATCCACTGGAGCACCTGTGTGGGACACCCTAAAAAGTTTGTTCTGATGTCCCACGCTAGTGCTCCTCCGTCCAGATATGTAAACAGCTGCTGAGTGTCCTCTCCTTACAGTGAATCAAGTTTCCATTTCTTTCTAGTTACAAACCCATCTAGACAACAAACTTATTTTAACACAAATAGGCCTGAACAAATGTAGTTAACCTGTATCTGCCAAAAACATCTTATACGTGGGCGAATGAACGATGTTTCCTACGACCGATTACTGTACCCATAAACATGAAAGTTGCCATTTTAAACTGTACAACAGTAAAGAAAAGCACATGGAGCAGTATGCAACTAATAATAATAATAGGAACACACAACTACTTACTTTTTTGAAGAACTCTCTTGATCTTTCTGTACTGATCGTGCTCCCTCAATTTAAGGTCTAACCAGCGTTTCCTCAATTGATCCTTGGATCGTCGTACCCAAAATTTCCTGTGCAGACTTCTCACAACTTTAGTCATGATCTTGGCCTTTCTCACATTTGGGTTTAGGTAAGGTCCATACTTCCCATCATAGTCGGCCCTCTTCAAGATGTCCACCATCTCCACCATCTCTACAAAGGACATATTTCAGGCCTTAAAGCTCCTCCGGGATCGGGACGTTCATGCCTCCGGGATTTCCTCATTGCTGCTGCTGTCTGCACGCACCTGCTGTGTCTCCACTATGTGCTCTCCCCACTGCGTCGAAAGACAAGGGGCGGGGAATACACTAGAAAGAATGTCAGGGGCGGGCATAGTTTCATGCATACGCAGTGTATATAAAGCGTAACACGCGTGCGTTGTACGTACGATCTGTGAGTGGAGGAAGGAGTAAGCCTATACTGCTTAGAGATTGAGGCCTATATTGGGTCAAGATTATGAGAGTTTCGCCTGACATTAGGATTTGTCTTGTGTTGTGTCTTGCAGAGAAAATGGATCCCTTCAATGATAAGGAATTTTTCGCAATATTCATTGATATGTTCAGGGAGCTGCCCTGTCTGTGGCAGGTGAACCACCCGTTTTTTTCTAACCAAACATAGAGGCAGGCAGCGCTGGAGAAACTGCTTGAATTTGTGAAGCCGATGATCCCCACGGCAGACATCAAGTATTTAAAGTCCAAAATTGGTGGCATGAGAAGTACTTATCTTAGGGAGCGCAAGATGGTCCAGGATTTACTGAGATCAGGAGCAGCAGATAACATTTATGTACCCAGGCTGTGGTACTATGACAGACTGCATTTTCTGTCAGACCAGAGTGAACCCAGGCCAGCACACTCAAGTCTTCTTTCAAGGCCCCCCCCCCCCCCCCCCCAGCTGAGCCTTCTGACGACCAACCTGGGCCTTCCAGGCAGCAACATGTGGAGGTGCCCAGCTTGAGTCAGGTATAGCATTCTTAAAAATATTTCTGGTTGTCAAATTAATGCTGTTAAATAGATGTTATTTTTTGTTCACTAATTTATGATTTCACAAAGTGTTTTACATATTAATAGACAGTAGTAGCCAAAAATGGTTGTGACAAGAATGAAAAATGCTTGGGTCAGAATGATAGTCTTTTCTATTTATTAACATTCAATTTGCAACAGTCATGAGCTGAAAATTGTGTGTGATTGATGAACAAAATCTAAAACTATGATCCCTTTTTCATACACAGGAAAGCCTCAGCCAGGCAGTGGAAAGTGGCAGCCAGGAGGAGGCCAGACCCTGTAGCCTGCCCGAATCCCAGGTCCCTCCCCTCCGCATTCCAACAAAAAGTCCCAGGAAGAGGAGTAACCTAGAGGAGGCTGCAATTGGCCTATTTCAGAAAGCTACTGCGGCCCTCAGAACCCCCTCCAATAATCAAGAGGATTATGCCTACATGGCAACCTGCAAAATGCAGGAAATGGAGGAGGGCCAATGCCTCTTATGTGAGTATCTGATCTTACAAGCCCTAAATAAGGGGTTGAGGGGCAAACTCACAAACCAAAGCCACATTTGTGAGTTCAACCATGGTCCTCCTCCTCCTCCTCCACCTCCTCCTCCTCCATCTCCTGCCACAACTACAACACCAGAGCCACAGCCTGAAAGGAAGTGTGTAAGGAAGACAAGAAAGTGATGTTCTGGGTTTGGTCTGATAAAAGATGCCGGCTGTCGTATGACCACAGCTTGGGTATATATATGTCATCTGCTGCTGTTCCTGATCTCTTGTAGTCCTGGACCGGATTGTGCTCACTATTATAAGGACTCCTCAGGCCACCAATTTTGACTGTAAAATTATTGATGTCTGCCCTGGGGTACAAAGGCTTCGCAAATTTCAGCAGTTTCTCCAGCATTGCCTTCCTCTTTATTTTGTTATGACCCAGAATAAATGGCTATTTTTTTTCTGAAATACTTGCCTATGTGTTTTACTTCAAAAAAGACAGTTTGTTTGTGAGTAGGCAGGTACATTTCCAAAATACAATATCAAATTAACAAGGGACACCAACACAAACCAACCTCCTTGAGATTAAAAAATACAAGGTAATAATGGTGTTGTGGAAACTTGACACACAAAACGAGAAAAATTATTATGGAGATCACTATAAAAAAAAATAAATAAAAAAAAAAAGGGATCTTGTTAAAAAAAAAAAAAAAAATATATATACAAACAAAAATTAGAAACATTACTATGGAGATCTGACGAAAAAAAATAAATAATATGATTCAGGAGATCACGAGAAAAAATAAGGAAATCACTCAGTTTGTCAGAACTCTGTGTGAATATCAGCAGCAAAACAATTTAAAGAAGAAGAGAATGCGCTGCATTTAACCAGTTGCCGACTGCCACACGCCGATGTACGTCGGCAGAATGGCGCAGGCAGGCATAAGGGCTTACCTGTACATTCCTGCCTGCCCATGGGCGGGGGGTCCGATTAGACCCCTCCGGTGCCTGCGGTCGTCGGAATAGCTTCAGGAGCGATCCGTGCTGAGGGGGAGGCTACTGATTCATGGCCACCCCCTCGCGATCGCTCCTGACGAATAGAATGCTTCCTCTGCTTCTGAACTGTAAACAGAAGCAGAGGAAGTGAAGCCTTTTCGTTCCGTTTTGTTTCGTTGTGTAGAGAGTGGGGGATCACGGGCTTCCGGTAAGCAGTAACTCTCTACACAACGGTGGTGGATTGTGCACAATTTCATTTTTGAAACACCGAAGATAGCATATTTATGGATGGACATTAATTCACTTTTCAATAATTTTTTAGGTTCACGGGTGATATTATTATTTCATTTTTTGGACATTTGCAATTATATGTTGTTTATTTAGCCAACTGGCTCAGCTGAACAGCCACTATTGGTCAGCTTCTGTCTTCTCATATATTGTGGTGTTTTTAACATTCAAGATTTCCATTTACAATACATTTATGGATATTTGATCACTTTTTAAATATTGGGTTAGTGTGTTAGTTTGCACTTTCTTTACTTTATTATTATTTTTCACATGCTCAGCGCGATTCTATATTTTTCCTATTTGCTGACAGTCGGGAGCTTTTTTTTACCTGTGAGTCTCACTACTGTACCACTAAATTTAGAGCCCAAAATGGCAAATCGAAGGTACAGTAGTGAAGAGGCCTACACGTTTCTGAGCATGACAGATAGTGAAAAGAAAGTCACGCATCTGTCAAATACAGGCTCAGAATACGAACCTGTGGACAGCAGCGGCTCCATGACAGATAGCTCTGATGACGGAATTGTGGTCCCTGCCAAGGTCAAGCGTACCAGACCCCAATCTTCTTCTGCTGTTGAGGTGCAAGAACCGCAGCACTCTCTTATGGAGCAGAGAAGTACTAGCGCTGCTATTCCTTCTGGTGAACTGGCAAGCACCAGCGGCCTAGTACACCTTGGTCGTACATCCAGCACTGCAGTAACACTTGATGACGTGGTGAGTCCCGTAAGTGCAGTTCAAGCTTGTGAGGTGGCAAGCACAAGTAGTGTCCCGCTGCCACCAGGAGGACAAAGACAGGCCCGTCGAGCCCATAGTGCCCTTCCTGCTGCATTCGCCAATCCTAATTGGGAACCCACCACTTCTGCAGCACCCATACTTCCCCCATTCACTGACCAACCCGGCATTCAGGTGGAAACAGTTGATTTTACGTCACTTGATTTTTATTCACTGTTTTTCACCGAAGATCTCTATAGATCTCTAAAAGAAAGAAAAAAAAAATATTTTTTTTTTCTTTTTTAATGTGGTGTTGTTTTATTTCACTTATCATTGTATGCATCACTGTTGTTTCGATTATTTTACAATTTTTATTATCTTAAGGATATCATATTTTATATCGTTACTAGCACTGCACTCACTGTGTGTTTTACTGTGTTTTATTGTTAACCATTTTTTTGTTTTCAGGTACGCCATTCAGCTACAGTGCGTATTTATTTACCTTGACAGCGTTTGCTCCAGTGATACATAAAGCCGTGACTCCAGCGCTGTCGGAGGTGATTTCACCACCACAGTTAAAAAAAAGAGCATATATCCTGAAGCAGGGGGGCAGCAGGGGTGAAGGAGCGATTTGCTCCTAACTTTTGGGGCGGATGCCCCCATGCTTCGGCATATATAAATGGTGCATGTATGCCCATCATTAGAAGTGGGTGGATGAAGGGAGGTATTCTAATGGTGGGCATGCCCACCGATCAATCTCTTTTTTTCGTTAAGCCCACAGGCTGCATGAAAAAAAAGATTACAATATATGCCCAACAAGGACCAGCAACGTACTGGTATGTTGCTGGGAATTTGAGTGGTTATACCAGAATGATGCCTGCAGCTTTCGGTATCATCTTGATATCATTCTTTTCAGCCAGCGATCGGCTTTCATGTAAAAGCAATCCTAGTGGCTAATTAGCTTCTAGACTGCTTTTACAAGCAGTGGGGGGGAATGCCTCCCCCCCCACCGTCTTCCATGGTTTTCTCTGGCTCTCTTGTCCCAACAGGGATCCTGAGAATGCAGCCGGTGGTTCCGCCAGCTGACCATAGAGCTGATCAGAGACCAGAATGGCTCCAATCGTTTCTATGGCCTAAGAAACCAGAAGCTACGAGCATTTCATGACTTAGATTTTGCCGGATATAAACAGCGCCATTGGGAAATTGGGAAAGCATTTTATCACACCGATCTTGGTGTGGTCAGATGCTTTGAGGGCAGAGGAGAGATCTAGGGTCTAATAGACCCCAATTTTTTCAAAAAAGAGTACCTGTCACTACCTATTGCTATCATAGGGGATATTTACATTCCCTGAGATAACAATACAGATGAGAAAAAAATATATAAATGAAAGGAACAGTTTAAAAATAAAATAAAAAAGCAAAATAAATAATTAGAAAAAAAAAGCACCCCTGTCCCGCCCTGCTCCTGCGCAAAGGCGAACTCAAGCGTTGGTCTGGCGTCATATGTAAACAGCAATTGCACCATGCATGTGAGGTTTTACCGCAAAGGTCAGATCGAGGGCAGTAATTTTAGCAGTAGACCTCATTCGTAAATCTAAAGTGGTAACCTGTAAATGCGTTTAAAGCCTTTTAAAAATGTATGTAGTTTGTCGCCGCTGCACGTTTGTGCGCAATTTTAAAGCATGTCATGTTTGGTATCCATGTACTCGGCCTAAGAGCATATTTTTTATTTCATCAAACATTTGGGCAATATAGTGTGTTTTAGTGCATTAAAATTAAAAAAAAGTGTGTTTGTTTTTTCCAAAAAAAATGCGTTTGAAAAATCGCTGCGCAAATACTGTGTGAAAAGAAAAAATGAAACACCCACCATTTTAATCTGTAGGGCCTTTGCTTTAAAAAAAATATATAATGTTTGGGGGTTCAAAGTAATTTTCTTGCAAAAAATATTTTTTTATACTATTATTTTTTCATGTAAACAAAGTGTCAGAAAGGGCTTTGTCTGGTGGTTAGAAGAGTGGTTAGAAGAGTGGGTGATGTGTGACATAAGCTTCTAAATGTTGTGCATAAAATGCCAGGACAGTTATAACCCCCCCAAAATGACCCCATTTTAGAAAGTAGACACCCCAAGCTATTTGCTGAGAGGCATGTCGAGTCCATGGAATATATTATATTTTGACACAAGTTGCGGGAAAAAAAAAAACAATTTCTTTTTTTTTTTTGCACAAAGTTGTCACTAAATGATATATTGCTCAAACATGCCATGGGCATATGTGAAATTACACCCCAAAATACATTCCGTTGCTTCTCCTGAGTACGAGGATACCACATGTGTGTGACTTTTTGGGAGCCTAGCCACGTACGGGACCCCGAAAACCAAGCACCACCTTTAGGCTTCTAAGGGTGTAAATTTTTGATTTCACTCCTCACTACCTATCACAGTTTCTGAGGGCATGGAATGCCCAGATGGCACAAACCCCCCCCCCAATGACCCCATTTTGGAAAGTAGACACCCCAAGCTATTTGCTGAGAGGTATGGTGAGTATTTTGCAGATCTCGCTTTTTGTCACAAAGTTTTGAAAATTAAAAAAAAAGAAAAAAAAAATACATTTTTCTTCTCTTTTTTCATTTTCAAAAACAAATGAGAACTGCAAAATACTCACCATGCCTCTTAGCAAATAGCTTGGGGTGTCTACTTTCCAAATCATTTGGGGGTGTTTTGTGCTATCTTGGCATTTTAAAACTGTGATAGGTAGTGAGGAGTGAAATCAAAAATTTACACCCTTAGAAATCCTGAAGGTGGTGCTTGGTTTTCGGGGCCCCATACGTGGCTAGGCTCCCAAAAAGTCCCACACATGTGGCATGTGTGAGCAATATATCATTTAGTGACAACTTTGTGCAAAAAAAAAAAAGTTTGTCATTTTCCCGCAACTTGTGGCAAAATATAAAATATTCCATGGACTCAACATGCCTCTCAGCAAATAGCCTGGGGTGTCTACTTTCCAAAATGGGGTAATTTGGGGGGGTTTGTGCCATCTTGGCATTTTATGGCCTTCAAAACTGTGATGGGTAGTGAGGAGTGAAATAAAAAATTTACGCCCTTAGAAATCCTGAATGCGGTGGTTGGTTTTTGGGGCCCCGTACGCGGTTAGGCTCCCAAAAAGTCCCACACATGTGGTATCCCCATACTCAGGAGAAGCAGAATTTATTTTGGGGTGTAATTCCAAATATACCCATGGCAAGTCTGAGCAATATATCATTTAGTGACAACTTTGTGCAAAAAAAAAGTTTGTCATTTTCCCGCAACTTGTGGCAAAATATAAAATATGCCATGGACTCAACATGCCTCTCAGCAAATAGCTTAGGGTGTCTACTTTAAAAAATGGGGTCATTTGGCTGGGTTTTGTGCCATCTTGGCATTTTATGGCCTTCAAAACTGTGATAGGTAGTGAGGAGTGAAATAAAAAATTTACGCCCTTAGAAATCCTGAAGGCGGTGCTTGATTTTCGGGGGCCCGTACGCAGCTAGGCTCCCAAAAAGTCCCACACATGTGGTATCCCTGTACTCAGGAGAAGCAGCAAAATGCATTTTGGGGTGCAATTCCACATATAACCATGGCATGTGTGAGCAATATATCATTTAGTGACAACTTTTTGTAAAAATTTTTTTTTTTGTCATTATTCAATCACTTGGGACCAAAAAAATCTAATATTCAATGGGCTCAACATGCCTCTTAGCAATTTCCTTAAGGTGTCTACTTTCCAAAATGGGGTCATTTGGGGGGGGTTGTACTGCCCTGCCATTTTAGCACCTCAGGAGGCAGTCACAAACTAAAAGCTGCGTAAATTCCAGAAAATGTACCCTAGTTTGTAGACGCTATAACTTTTGCGCAAACCAATAAGTATACGCTTATTGACATTTTTTTTTACCAAAGACATATGGCTGAATACATTTTGACCTAAATGTATGACTAAAATTGAGTTTATTGGATTTTTCTTATAACAAAAAGTAGAAAATATCATTTTTTTTTCAAAATTTTCGTTTTTTTTAGTTTATATGGCAAAAAATAAAAATCGCAGAGGCAATTAAATACCATAAAAAGAAAGCTCTATTTGTGGGGAAAAAAGGACGCAAATTTTGTTTGGGTACAACATTGCATGACCGTGCAATTACAAGTTAAAGCAGCGCAGTGCCAAATTGTAAAAAGTCCTCTGGTCTTTGGCCAGCCAAATGGTCTGGGGCTGAAGTGGTTAAATATTTAAAAAATTGCAGCATGACGAATGTGCTATCTCCATTACAAACGCTAGTTTTACCAGACCGAGCGCTTCCGTCTCGTAATTTATTCTGAGCATGCATGGCACTTTGTGCGTCGGAGTTGTGTACACACGATCGTATTTTACGAGAACGGATTTTGTTGTCAAAAAATTTGAGAACCAGCTCTCAAATTTTGTTTGACGGAAATTCCGATGGAAAATGTCCGATGGAGCCTACGCACGGTCGGAATTTCTGAAAAAAAGCTCCCATCGAACATTTTCCGTCGGAAAATTCGACTGTGTGTACGGGGCATTACCCTTCACAGTTACTTTTGTTGGGTGCAGGAACGGTCTCTGCTGGTAAATAGTATTTCAGGGGCTGCTCGCCCCCTTTTAGTGGCCTGTGAGCGTCTGCCTCTCCTTGGAGACATAATGGGTATTTTTTTTTTTTACACCATACTACACTGCATTAAATACTGTGTACACCGCCTGAAGTGTATTTGAAACTGTACACACTGTATTATGCTGTGTACACCGCCTTCACTGTATTAGAAACTGTACACCGCCAAATGCACTGTATATATAGGCTACGCTGAATGCAGAGTGTATGTGTGTGTGTATATATATATATATATATACACACACACACACACATATTATATATATATATATATATATATATATATATATATATATATATATATATATATATATATATATATATACACAGGGCTTTTTCAGGGGGAACATGGGGCAATGTAGTTTCGGCACCTGCAGCAATGAATGTAAGTAATAGCAAGGAGTGCTGGGTTGTGCTGGAGGGTCTATTGATGCTGGCTGCTGGGGAATCTATTTTTGTATGGAGGTCGGGGCTTTATGGCAGAGTGGCCTGACAGAAGCCTCTCCTCAGTGCAAGACACATGAAAGCCTGCATGGAGTTTGCTAAAAAACACCTGAAGGACTCCAAGATGGTGAGAAATGTCATCCTTAGTGACCCAGAGGACTCAGAATCTCATGCCTCCTCAAACTTACGCTGCATGGGCTCCCTGATTCTGAAAAGCCTGCAAAAGTACCCAAGGATTCATGGTATCAAGGAGAAGGATCATTACTGGCTGTCAACCCTTCTTGATCCACGTTACAAGGGTAAAGTTGCAAAGCACATCCTGCCATTGCAGAGGGAACAGAGGATGAAACATCTTCAGGACACCTTGAAGAAAAATTTGTGTAACGCCTTTCCAGACACTGGGAGGTTACCATTTCCTGGACAACGTGTTTCCGAAGCTTTGTTTGGTCAGAGAAAGAGCAGTGGAAAAGGCGGCCGGCTGACTGATGCCTTTAAACAATTCTTTAGTCCTCAGCGCCCAGGGCTGATAGGTTTAAGTAACCATCAGCAGCATCTGCATTATATGGAGCAGGATTATCTAGGGGCAAGAGCACACTTGGAGACCTTTGGAACTGAGCATCCACTGGGTTACTGGGTCTTGACGATGGACCACTGGCCAGAACTTGCTCAATATGCAATCGAGCTACTGGCCTGTCCTACATCCAGTGTGCTTTCTGAAAGGACTTTCAGTGCTCCTGGAGGGTTTGTGATGGATCAAAGAGTGCACCTGTCCACAGACTCTGTTGATAGGCTGATATTTATAAAAATGAATCAGTCCTGAATCAGCAGCTATCAAGCCCCTGATGCTGATGTAACTGATGGAAAAATGCTAGGGATCTGGGATCCCTTGAAGACTGCCTATGCTGCCTATCCTACTTCTGAATCTTGATTATGCTAGCCTCCAACAATATTTTTGGTTTGGGGCACCACCAACACCTAAGGCCCAATTTTTTCTGAACCTGTTTGACAGATGCATGTCATTTCTAATTTTTGTTCTTCTAATTTTTACTAGCAAGGCCCGTTCCTGTGCCCAACAAGAGTAACTGTGAGGGATTACAATGTTCAGGAACCACTTGGGATGGGCAAACAGTTTGGGCCGAGCATAAGTTTGGCCTGAACATTGCCCATTCAGGTACTCGCCTAACACCTGAAATTTCTGAGCACTTAGTGGGATGTTCACCTGCCAAGCGCACAGTCAATAGGTTGTTAAGGCTTCCCCGCTGAGAGCTAAATTTAAAAAATAATATTGTACAAAAAAGAATGTAGATTAAAAAAATTGGGGAAAAAATGGCGTGGGGGGACCCTTTGGATCTGGTATGGATTTTAAGCACTTCTCTACTGGTGTCAGCCAGTCCCGTCCCTCTTGCAGCCCATCAGGACCTTCAAAAGTGTAATAAGTAGGAATGAAATTAAATGTGTAATTTATGCTCCTAGAATGCTTGATGGTGCTCCCTGCATGTGGCCAGGCTGTGAAAAAGTCTCACACATATGGTATCGCCATACTCAAGAGGAGTAGCAGAATGTATTTTGGGGTTTAATTGGAAGTATGCATATGCTGTGTGCGAGAAATAACTTGTTATTATGACAATTGTGTGTAAAAACAAAATTAATTTCTTAATTTTCCCAAGAATTGTGTGTTAAAAAATTACAACTTCAAAAAACTTACTATGCCTCTTACTAAATACCTTGGACTGTCTACTTTCCAAAAAGGAAAGCCTTTGTCCTGACATTTCAGGCCTCAAGAAATGAGATTGGTTGTCAGCATATCAGGTGTGATCACATTTTTATTATTTTCACCATATTTTGTAGACTCTCTAACTTTCACACAGACTAAATAATATCCACTAATTTGGGTTATTTTTACCAAAGATATGTAGCAGTATAAATTTTGGCCCAAATTTATGAACAAAAATTACTTTTTTGCAAAATTTTACAATAGAAAATAAAAAAAGTGTTCATTTTTTTTCAAAATTTTCGCTCTTTTTTTTTTTACTTATATCACGAAAAAGAAAAAAACCAGTGGTACCACCAAAAGAAAGCTCTATTTGTGTGTAAAAAAAAATAATAAAAATTTTTTGTTTGGGTACAGTGTTGCATGACTGAGTAATTGTCATTCAAAGTGTGAGAGCAGTGAAAGATAAAAATTGGTCTGGGCAGGAAGGAGGGAAAGTGCCCTGTACTGAAGTGGTTAAGGGGAACCCTATGACAGAATTAAGAAAAAAAATGGTGTTGGGTCCCCCCCCAAAAAAAAATCCATACCGAGACCTTTGGGTCTGGTATAGATTTTAAGGGGAACTTCACACCAAAAAAAAAACGTTGTGGGCTCCCCCTACAAAATGCATACCAGGCCCTTTGGGTCTGGAATCAATTTTAAGGGGAACTCCACACCAAAATAAAAAAAATGGCGTGGGGTCCCCCCAGAATCCAAACCAGCCAGCAGGTGTTCACCAGAGCCTCTAGTGGTGAGGATGGACTGCGCTGCAGTCTGGCTCCAGGTCGCAGCCCCCAGGGTCTCACAGCTCACGCTGATGGTAGACTACAGGAGAAGAGGAAGGAGGCAGCAGGCTGGAACAACAAGGAAAGTAAGGGACAAGCAAAGGTCGGGGCCACAAGCAGACAAGGACAACAGAGTTCACACCAAGGTTCAGGGTCACAGGCAAACAGGGATGGTCGGGGACACGCCCAAGGTCAGGGTCACGAGCAGACAGGAATAGTTAAGAACAGGCCAAAGTCGGGAACTGGAATCAGACGTGGGAAACACAGCAAGTACACGAAAGCTAACACACAATGGTTGATCAGCACTGCTGGCTTGCAGTGCACAGGTTAATATAGGGTTCCCTTATAGGGCCTGGGGTGGGTCCATGCTTAGAGGAGAGGTTATAAAACCAGTCAGGTGAGAGACAGCTGGTCTTTAGAGATGAACACATGGAGACAGGTAAGCTGACAGAAAACTCTATTGCATAACCATGACAGTACCCCCCCTCTTATGAGGCCTCCCCCTCCCCCGCCTGGGCCCTGGCTTAAAGGGAAACTCCAGATGAAACCTCCTCAACAGACGAGGCGCAAAGATCTCAGATGCAGTGATCCAAGACCTCTCCTCAGCACCAAACCCTTCCCAATGTACGAGGTACTGAAGAATGCCTCTACGGTGCCGGGAATCGAGAACTTGACTAACCTCATACTTAAGATTATCCTCAGAGACCGAAACCGAGGTAAGGAGAGGACAAGAGGACTTATTGAGGGCTAAAGGCTTCTTAGGAATGGGTAAAGGCATAAGAAGACCATCAGGAGTCTGAGCAGGGTCCCCCAGACCCCTAAAGATGAGCTGGACATCCAACACAGGACCATCAGACTGGGTAGAGGTCAGTGGATCCCTGAGGTCAGGTTGGTTAGAAGGTGACGTGTCACAAGAGTTAAGCTGGATAGCTGAAACACAAACACAATGCAGAGAGCCCTGAACAAAAGATTGAAAACCCCACCTGGCCGAATGAGGCAGTCTATCCAATGGATGGATTGAGCCTCTTAAACAGGTTTGAATGGACGTAGTAGCAGTAGGGTGAGGCCAGGTTACAGAAGGTCCTGAACAAGAAGCAGGAAGATCACTGGGCATAGGCTGGACTGGTGCAGAGGCTGACTGAACAGCATCGCCAGGTGCAGCGACCACCAGAATTGCATCGCAGGGCGTAGCGACTATGGAACTGGTGGACAAGTCAGCCTGGGTGTGTGTCCAGGGACAGGCAAAGGGAAATGGCCATACAAACTGGAGTGACTGATCGGCTCAGGTTCACAGGTGGGCTCCTCATCCAGAGTGCCACACAACCCAGAGAGTGCCTCAGCCCGACTATTGCAGGAGAAATGGCTATATGCAGCAGGAAGAGCAGAAGATACTGGGATGGTGGCAACAGGAAGTTTCTCTTTTGGGGTAACCTTGAGTAGGCAGGAGGAGGAATAGGAGGAACCCCAAGTCAAGATCTGTCCAGCAGTCCACTCAACATGTGGAGAATGGAGCCGTAACCAAGGAAGACCTAATATGATAGGAGATAAAGCCTTAGGTAAGACAAGGAAGGATATCCACTCCTGGTGGAGTGTCCCTACCGACATCTTAACAGGAAGGGTCTGGAAGCGGATAGGGCCCCCTGGGAGAACAGTGCCATCAATCGCCAAGACCACCAATGGCATTGTAAGGGGCAAAAGGGTAAGTCTCATGGAAGACGCAGTTCCCCAGTCCATGAAATTGCCAGCGGCTCCGGAATCCAGATATGCCGAGACTGAAGAGGGGAAGCACCAACATGAAGGAACACAGAAAGGAGAAGACGAGAAGGTGAAGGTGATATTTCAGGGTCCAATACTCCACCTTCCAGATGTATTAGCCCTGAGCATTTTTCCGGATGAAGAGAACAAGTATCACGAAAATGACCTTTGACGCCACAGTAGAGGCACAGGTCCAGAGTTTTGCGCCTAGTGCGTTCTTCGGGAGATAACTTGGTCCGGCCCAGCTGCATAGGTTCCTCAGCAGGCAGGAGGTGCTCCTTGGAATGAAGAGAAGGGACATGGAGCTCAGGCTGCCTAAAGAACGGGGAGTGCTGGCGTCTTTTTTTCCAGGGCCCTCTCCTGAAAGCAAATATCGATCTGGTTACACAAGGTGATGACACCATCCAGATCAGCAGGGAGAGATCTTCCTGCTAATTCATCCTTCACTCTATCAGAGAGGCCATGTAAAAAGGTTGAAACTAGGGCCTCATTATTCCAACTTAGCTCAGCAGTCAAAGTACGAAAATGAAGAGCGTACTGTCCCACAGAAGCGGACTCTTGACGGAGACGTAAAAGGACGCTGGCCGCTGAGGAGACACGACCCGGTTCCTCGAAGATATTCCGAAAAAGCTTCAAGAAATCAGACAGGCTAGAAACCACTGGATCATTTAGTTCCCACAGAGGGGCAGCCCAGGCTAACGCCTCGCCGGACAAGAGGGATATAATATAGGCTACCTTTGCCCGATTGGACAGGAAGTCTTGGGGCAGAAGCTCAAAATGAATTGTGCACTGGCTAAGGAACCCCCTGCAGGCCTTGGAGTCCCCAGAGAAACGGGCCGGAGCTGGCAGATGTAATGAATGTGTGGCTGTGACTGGTGCGATAGGTGCAGCAGCAGATAGCGGTTGAGGTTGTTGAACCGGGGGTCCTAATGAGGCCTGAACCTGTTCAAAACGGGATGCCAAATCCTGAAGGAATTGCATCACCTGGGTCTGATGTGATTCCTGGGTCTCAAGTCTGCGAACTAAGCCCTGCAACGGATCATTTGCGGGTTGCGGCACATCAGCCGAGTCCATGGCTGATCAAACTGTCAGGTCACCTTGAGGCTAGTTGACAGATGCACTCTGTAGGAGTCAGAAGTGCACCACTAGGTAGTGGACCCTAGGACTGACTGCTGCGGATTGAACCCTGGGAGGTTCAGGAAGCAGGTCTACTGGATCACTGACACAGATCCCACTGGGAGCTAGAGCACTGATTCCCCAGGGCGCGGAGTCTAAGAGCCAGCAGGTGTTCACCAGAGCCTCTAGTGGTGAGGATGAATGCGCTGTTGTCTGGCTCCAGGTCGCGGCCCCCAGGGTCTCACAGCTCACGCTCACGGTAGACTACAGGAGAAGAGGAAGGAGGCAGCAGGCTGGAACAACAAGGAAAGTAAGGGACAAGCAAAGGTCGGGGCCACAAGCAGACAAAGGACAACAGAGTTCGCGCCAAGGTTCAGGGTCACAGGCAAACCGGGATGGTCGGGGACACGCCAAAGGTCAGAGTCACCAGCAGACAGGAATAGTTAAGAACAGGCCAAAGTCAGTAACTGCAATCAGACGTAGGAAACACAGCAAGTACACATGAAAGCTAACACACAATGGTTGATCAGCACTGCTGGCTTGCAGTGCACAGGTTAATATAGGGTTCCCTGATAGGGCCTGGGGTGGGGCCCTGCTTAGAGGAGAGGTTATAAAACCAGTCAGGTGAGAGGCAGCTGGTCTTTAGAGATGAACACATGGAGACAGGTAAGCTGACAGAAAACTCTATTGCATAACCATGACACAGTGCCAAAATAATCAGTTTTAGACCAGCAAAAAGCCCAGAGAGCCAAATATCATAAAGGGATAGCATATACTGACATTGCAGCAGTGCAAGGAAGCAAACACAGGGCTTTAAATCCACAACATGTGAAAAGGCAAAAACGTAACCAATCAATATAAAAAGGAGGAAGGTTTGTCACCATATATCAAGTGAATAAGGGAAGCTACATACCAAGCCAGATATAATAAAGATGTGCAGATGGATGAGCTCTTGAGGTGAATGCCATAATATAAGGCTGTGACTAGCAGCCTTATATACACATTCCAATCAGGTGTGCGGAAAGACTTCCGCATCACCTGACTCGGCTGAATAGTGATACGCACGCAATTCCGTACGGCCGCGCATGCGCACACTGTGATACGGGAACGAGATGCGGCCGAGCTGGCCGAGCATCCCAAAGAGGACCAATGGGTGGTGGGCTCCCCCCAGAGGAACCGCCGTCAATGACAGTGCACGGACATGCACAGTGGGCATAGATGGACATTGCCTAAGCTGCCAAACAGGGAGGCAGCAACTAGCCAGGGGTAACACCGAGGAGGGCACCATGCCGAAGGCCCAATGCCGCAATGCCGCCACAGAAGTAGTGAGGCTGCGGCTTAGTGGCTGCCAGCCACAAACATGGCCAATCAAATCGATGCAATCCCACTATCATATACATAGAAAGACCAGTACTAATAGTTTAGAGAAATACAAAAAAAGGGGGTAAATAAATTGAATAGCACGTAATGTAAACAAAAATAACCTTATAATCATAGCATGTGACAGAACATTTGGACATTAAATGTACAGAAGGCAAGAAATGCAAGAGCTAGGTAATACATAATTCATAATGGATTCAACCAAAAATAAAGAAAGAAAACAGAAACAGGTACCAAAATAGGGCAATGCAGTGCGTCAAAATGGTCAGAAATGGCAAGTTCGAGACTCGTATATGACAAATCAGGACAAATTAATAAAAACCATAAAGGGGAAACCATGACAAAGAATAAATAGATATAAACATAAACCAATAAAGATATAATACATATCTACAGAAATGATTTATATGATATTAGTTCATTAATTCCAGGCAGATGTGTAGCATCCAAACGTTCTATCCATTTAGTTTCCCGTTGCAATATTCTTTTTTCCCCAGTCACCCCCCCAGAGTCCTGCTGTATAACTGCCAGAACTATAAAGGAGATTAAAAATGTATTGAATCTGTGGTAGAAATCTAGGTGTCTACTTACAGGAGTCACCATCTTACCATTTGTGGATGTGTAAATGTGGTCATTTATCCTCTGACGTAATTGGTGAATCGTCTTACCGACGTAGAACGCCCCGCATTTACAGGTCATGAGATAGACAACTCCCTGGGTATTACAGTCTGCCCCAAAATGGGGATAATAAAGTTCCCCATTGGGCAGGCTGAATCTGGAACCCGTCGAGATCCAGGGGCAAATAGTACAATGACCACATCTAAACATCCCCTTAGATGTAGTGGTCTGTCCACACATAGGACTATAGTGGCTTCTAGTCAGTTTGTCACATTAGGAAATGGCACATTTAAGCACAATTTCAGGGTAGTCACCAATGTACTTGGTAAGAGTTGGCTCATCATGCAAGATATGCTAATTATTGGCCAGAACCCCTCTTAATCGATGTTGCTGATAGGAATATTGAGTAATAAATTTTACTGCAGAAATGGAATCCAATTTAGCCTTAGTTTTATAAAGTAGTCACTTTCTGGATTGTTGAAGTGCTTTGTTATACGCTTTGCGTAAAAGCGACTTTGAGTAGCCGCACAGTTGGAGTCGCCCCCTCAAAAGATCCGCGTGGTACTTGAAGTTGCTGTCATGGGTACAATTTCTTCTAAGCCTAATATATTGAGCGAAAGGAATGCTACCAATAAGCATGGTAGGATATGCACTTGAGGCATGAAGAATTGTATTTCCAGCAGTTTCCTTTCAATAGTGTTGTGGCCAGACAGTTGTCATGATCCTTAAAACTTAGAAGACTGAGAAAACAGATTTTACGCAAATAACTGTTTACAGTGTATTTTAAATTGTGAGGCTGCGGCTTAGTGGCCGCACATGTGGCCAACAGCACCACATACCAAACATGGCCAATCAAATCGATGGCTGCAATATAACAAAGAGTGAAAAATTTAAGGGGGTCTGAATACTTTCCGTCCCCACTGTATATCATCGATATATCTAAGCCACATCTGCACATGGCTGGTGTGGTTGGCTAGGGATTCGCTGGAAAAGATATCACGCTCCCACCCCCCCAGGTACAGGTTGGCATATGCCGGGGCACAGAAAGTGCCCATAGCCATGCCCTGTACCTGGAGGTAGTGGGAGCCACTAAATGTGAACCAGTTGTGTGTAAGGATAAAAAGCAATCATTTCAATAAAAATTCACTAAAGGGCCATAGATAGTGGTCCTGCTCTCTGAGGAATGTGCATACCATCCCGACACCCCACTCGTGAGGGATGCTGGAGTACAAAGACTCCACATCCAAAGTCACGAGCAGGGTGCCGGGAGGGCCCACCATACCCTCAATATGCTTTAAGAGGTCGAGGGTGTCCTGGACAAAAGATGGCAAACATCTCACATGAGGGGTAAGGAAAAAATCAATAAGCCTACTGGCATTTTCAGTCAGTGATCCTATGCCGGATACTATGGGTCTACCTGGGGGTGTAAGTGCATTTTTATGTATCTTGGGAAGCGAACAGAACGTAGCTGTTCGAGGGAATTTAGTGTTCAATTAGGCGTAAGTATCCTGATCAATAAGTCCTGTGAGGAAAGCCTCACCTATCAAGGACTTGTATTCATTAATAAAACGTTTAGTGGAGGTGGTCGCAATCCTACGATACCAGGACTGGTTGGTAAGAATATCCATGCACATCTTAGTATATTGTTTGTTAGTTAGTAAAACTATATTCCCTTCTTTATCCGCCTGTTTAATCACCAGGTCCGGATGATTCCATAGCCTGGTGATAGATTGAAGTTGTTGAGTAGATACATTTTTTGTGGCGGGATCCAGCACTAAATGCTTGATGTCACTGATAGTGGCCAATCAGAAAAGCCCAAATAAGGGGATTGGTGGTGAGATCCGAAAATTTTGTTGATTTAGGTCTAAACTTGTTAATGGGGACAGATACTGAAGGGAGCGCTGCTATCTCAATGGTAACAAAAAGATAAAAAACACTGGAATCCACTTGTTTTAAAGTGTCAAAAATTATGATAATAATAATAATTGATCCGCCGATACGTCTGTATGATGGGGTATCTCCCTAGTAGCAGAGCAATAATCTGGTAAAGGGAAAAAAGGGGGGGTTTGGGACCAGAGCGGTCCCAGGACTGCAATCAGTGGGAGAATCACAACGGAATAGATCAATGAAATATACATCGATCCCACACGAATGGGGTATTCTGGCTGTCCACCATTTCCTTGATCAGAAATTCCCCCTTATGGGCACGCAGAATGCATTTATCTTGGAACTACCTGAAATGGCTCTAAAGAATAATTTCTTCCAATTTGCAAGCCACTATTATCAACAGCTACGCGGTACCTCCATGGGGGCCCCATGGGCACCAGCGTATGCTTGCCTTCATCTTGGATGGTGGGAGGAGGACACTGTGTACACCTTGTCGATGTACCAGAGCCACGTCCATCTATGGCTATGGTACATCGATGATGTGCTGATGCTCTGGACTGGCACCCGTCAGGAACTTGTAGACTTTATAGACATGTTGGGCCACAACACACGCAACATACGTTTGACGTATGTAGCTAACCCCTGTGAAATCTCTTTTCTTGACTTGTCAATTAGGATTGACGAAGATAAATTGATCACCAAAAGGTTTCGTAAAGAAACTGCTGCTAATACTATGCTGCGTGCTGATAGCCACCACCCACGGTCTCTTATACAGGGCATCCCTTTGGGACAGTTCCTCCGTATTCGGAGGAACTGCTCCACTGATGTAGATTACCGCCGTGAATCTATCTCCTTATACCAGCCATTCCCACATCGCATACTTAAAAGGGCCAAGAGGATTGCAGGTCAGAGAACAAGGACCGACCTGCTTGCACCCTGGGTGGGAGGAACTGACACATTGAATGACCCAGTAAGGTTCATCACTCCGTATGGGATACAATGGCAACAGGTGGGTTCAATCCCCTCTGATCACTGGCACATCCTCACTAGATCAGATACTTTAAAAAAAATACTTGGCGACAGGCCACATATGGTGGCCAAAAGAGCCCGTAACCTGAAGGACAATTTGGTCGAATCAGAATTCAGACGACCAAACAATAGGATTTGGCTCACTGACATACCGAGAGTGCAAGGCATGTTCCCTTGCGGTCATTGTGCAACATGCAAATTCGTTCTCTAGAACATTCCGCAACTTGGATTCTACTAGTGAATATGAAATAAAATCATTCATTAATTGCAGGACATCTAGGGTCCTCTATATCTTAGAATGCCCATGTCACAAGCTGTACGTCGGTAAAACAAAACGCCAGTTACGAATCAGGTTTTCTGAGCACCTAAACAGTATCAGACTCAAGGAAGAGACCCCAATAGCACAACACTTCCTGGAATTTCACAAAGGGAGCCCCTCAGGCCTCACTGTCAAAGGTTTCTTTGCTCTTAATCTATCCAGTCGAAGGGGTGACTCTGACCCTTCACCCGAGGGGCCTCAATGTCGAATTAAGTCTGAAGGTATTCCTGGAGCCTTAAATCTTGTGGGTGTTTCTCTCACTGAGGGAACGTACAATGACCCCCATTAATGTAGCCACGAACCTATTATGGGTCCACACTATGTAGATTCCCTCCCTTTTTCTATCTCCACTCCACATTGGGTACACATCTCCTGTATTATGGGATTCTGTTTTTTAATATTTGAAATCTGTGCTCATTTACAGCTTCATTTGTGTCAGTTTCCTACCCTCAACATGTTGGGAATCGCATCCCCCTGTATACAAATGACCTTATCTAAATTCTAAAATTTTAAATTGTTTATTATATCCCAACACACTGCAGTCATTAAGTGTTTGGGAAATCTCTTTTGAGTAAGATTTGGTATAATGTGTCAGTCTCTGGTTTTTCTTGATCGATTTGTCTTCATTGCCCAACAAGAATCAAGAATCTTATAATAACCTGCTCTCTTTACATGTTTAAAAAAGCTGTAGTGTTACACTACCTGACCGCGAGATTGTGTTTCCAGCGCGATACCATCGCGATGGTTCTCGACAGGGTACTGTGCACGTTGCGCTGGCTCGCTCATTGGGAAAGGAAAACTTTTTTTCCTTTCGCGATGAGTGACAGGCAGTGCTGACAGCTGTCTGGTATGAATCCTGAGGGGGGAACGCAGCGCCAAATTTTAAACAAAAAACCGGCGTGGGTTTCCCCCCGGCATACCAGGCCCTTAGGTCTGGTATGGATTGTAAGGGGAACCCCCCTACACTGAAAAATCGGCGTGGGGGTCCCCCCAAAATCCATACCAGACCCTTATCTGAGCACGCAGCCCGGCCGGCCAGAAAAGGGGTGGGGACGAGCGAGCGCCCCCCCTCCGGAGCCGTACCAGGCCGCATGCCCTCAACTTGGGGGGGTGAGTGCCTTGGGGGAGGGGGCGCCCTGCAGCCCCCCCACCCCAAAGCACCTTGTCCCCATGTTGATGAGGACAAGGGCCTCTTCCCGACAACCCTGGCCATTGGTTGTCGGGGTCTGCGGGCGGGGGGCTTATCGGAATCCAGGAGCCCCCAGATCCCGGCCCCCCACCCTATGTGAATGAGTATGGGGTACATGGTACCCCTACCCATTCACCTAGGGAAAAAAGTGTCAATAAAAAAAAAAAACACACTACACAGATTTTAAGAGTAATTTATTAGGCAGCTCCGGGGTCTTCTTCCGACTTCGGGGGGGTCTTCTTCCGACTTCTCCTGGTGTTCGGCCTCTTCTCCCGGTGTTCCGCCTCTTCTCCCGGGCCCCTCCGCTATCTTCTTCCAGCTCATTTGCCAGCGAGGGGCCCGGTCTGCTGCTGCTGTCTTGTTGCCGCTGTCTTGTCGCCGCTGTCTCGTCACTTCTTCTTCTCTTCTTCCGATGTTGACACGACGCTCTCTCCGGCTGGAATGCTGTGTGCAAGCTGCGGAGCCATTTACATAGGCGGTGACCCCGCCCCCTTGTGACGTCATGGTCCCAGCATGCGCAGGGACTCTGGGGTCATGCCCCCTTATGACGCCAGAGTCCCAGCGCATGCTGGGACTGTGACGTCACAAGGGGGCTGGGTCACCGCCTATATAAATGGCTCCGCAGCTCGCACACAGCATTCCAGCTGGAGAGAGCGTTGTGTCAACATCGGTAGAAGAGAAGAGGAGAAGAAGCGACGAGACAGCGGCGACAAGACAGCGGCAGCAGACCGGACCCCTCGCTGGCAAAAGAGCTGGAAGAAGATATCGGAGGGGCCCGGGAGAAGACGCGGAACACCGGGAGAAGTGGCCGAACACCGGGAGAAGTCGGAAGAAGACCTCCCCGAAGTCGTAAGAAGACACCGGAGTTGCCTAATAAATTACTCTTAAAATCTGTGTAGTGTGTTTTTTTTTTTTTTATTGACACTTTTTTTCCCTAGGTGAATGGGTAGGGGTACCATGTACCCCATACTCATTCACATAGGGTGGGGTTCCCCCTTATTAAAGGGGTGTTCCTGGATTCCGATAAGCCCCCGCCCGCAGACCCCGACAACCAACGGCCAGGGTTGTCGGGAAGAGGCCCTTGTCCTCAACATGGGGACAAGGTGCTTTGGGGTGGGGGGCCGCAGGGCGCCCCCCTCCCCCAAGGCACTCACCCCCCCCATGTTGAGGGCATGCGGCCTGGTACGGCTCAGGGGGGGCGCTCGCTCGTCCCACCTCCTTTCCTGGCCGGCCGGGCTGCGTGCTCGTATAAGGGTATGGATTTTGGGAGGACCCCCACGCCGATTTTTCGGCGTAGGGGGGTTCTCCTTACAATCCATACCAGACCTAAGGGCCTGGTATGCCCCGGGGGGAACCCACGCTGTTTTTTTATTTAAAATTTGGCGCGGCGTTCCCCCCCTCAGGATTCATAACACTACCTGTCACTCATCGGGAAAGGAAAAAAGTTTTCCTTTCCCGATGAGTGAGCCATCTCAGCGCTGGCTCCCGCGACGGGGCTCGCAGGTGTCAAATCTCACCGAGAAATGCGGCGAGATTGACACAATATCGCGGTCAACTACTGTAAGTTGTTACCACATGATGATGCAATGCAATCCAAGGTGCGAGTGATTCCTTGATTGGCTTGTATGCCCTATATAAGAACCACTATTTCATAAGCACAAACGTCCAGATGAAGTGCTTGTTCAAAGCACGAAACGCGTCAACGTAGCAATGCTATAGACGCTGGCAGCCCCCCCCGGCATCCCACTGACTTTACCTCTGGCACCAGCGGTACGATCCATGCTATTTTTACACTGAAGGAAAGAGCGTTACCATGGAACTACTTAAGAGCTCCCTCCAGTGGCAAAACACAGCAACACCATCTGTGCAGTGAAACGCATACAAACTGATCCATTGCTTTCCATGCTAATGAGTGGCAACACCGCTAGACACACGGAAGCCTTTATGCCTGCATGTCAGCAGCTCTTCCCGGCCTGACCAGCCAGAACCTCAGCGTGTGAGACACCCCCAGAATGGACTCAGGGATCACTGACAAGGGAAGGGTAAGAGCCCCATGTGGACAGTTACCTCCCCGTTATTTGTGTCTCTACCCACTGAGACCTGTGGTCACAGCTTGTCGCCACCAGGCTGGGCTGCAGCGGTACAGTGTTTTGAATCACTCTTGCAGGAGTTTACAGTTTGTTGTACTAGTTGAATGAACTGTGTATATTCAAGTGCGCCTTAGTTTTTCTTTGGAACTCCGGAGTCTTACTGAATGTTTCATGCATGGATACATTGTTATTTGATCAAATCCCACACTGGCCGGATTTCCATTGCTTGCCGCACGTTTGATATTATTACATCTAATTCAGGACTTCACTGCCCATTGTGCACTCCTGCTGACTCTGTCACCTTTCATTCATCAAGCCCGGGCCAGGGCACTAATATACAAGGTTGTACGAAGTCAGTTTAGGGGACCTGCTGATGCCACTTTGAAATACAAAGGGACTCTTATTCACATACACTCAGGGTCTTTATCTTATCATTTCAGGGAGACCACCGCTCAGAGTTGATCTGCATATGGGGGAGGGTGTGCCCGCATGCTTGCTTTTAATGTAACAACATTGTTTATTATCACTCTTTTTTCTACAGTGTGCAATACATGTTAGTGTTGGTGTGTTTGGTGTTCTGTTGTGCAGGAACCCATCTCACTCATACGGCCTTAGTGCCACATCAGTGAGATTTATACATTTTTTAAATTTTGTGCATATATCAATAAAGTTGTAGTTTTCATTGATCTATTCCGTTGTGATTGTACCACTGATTGCAGTCCTGGGACCGCTCTGGTCCCAAACCCCCCCTTTTTTCCTTTAGCGCTGCTATCTCAGTCTCCATAGTGGAAACAGTGGGCCCAGAGTTCTCGCTCTCCTCAAAGAGGAGGATGAGATCTCTAAATGCCCAAAATTCATCCATCGTAAAATGTTTGATACTTCCCGAGAGTTCCCTATCTTGTCTCAAACTTATTTGATCATGATCAAACAAGTATTTGTAAGTTAATTTTCTAGAAAATAGATAAAGATCTTTAATAGTATCGTATTTGTCCAACTGAAATGTAGGACAGAAACTTAATCCATATTTCAAAAGGTCAAGATCATCTTGTACAAAAGAATATGGAGTAAGATTAATGTTTAGTTCTACGTTTGTGGGGTTTGGGTCGCTCCCAGAGGAAAATTTGTGGCTTGTGATCCTGTGATTGTTAAATGTGTATCAAGTGTGCTTTGTTTAGTAGGAATCACCATGAATCTATGCCACAAAGAATTAAGGCAGTTCTGAAGGCAAAAGGGGATCCAACCCCAATACTACCAGGGTGTACCTAATAAAGTGGCTGGTGAGTTTATGCTGCTGCACACTGCTGTGAAAGTCAATTTCACGTGTGTCTGCTTGCTCATTGTTGCCCTCCTGAGTCTTGTCCCTGAGTTACTTACTATAAATAAAATAAAATAAGAAATACCTTTTTTGCCACAGTATCTACCTTAAATCATATTGCTAATTGCATATTGTACTTGTTTGTAGCCTAAATACGGAAGTTTGCACTTAAAACTGTAGTTTTGTAACTTTTGGAGTTGTCAGTAAAAACTTGGCTGTGCCAAATGTACATTTTGTGTGTCGTGTCAGTAAATTTCAATGTGGTAGGTTGGCAACACTGCCCCATTCACATTGGCCATTTAGTCCAGATTCTTGATGCATTTATTGCTGAGGGCTTAGTAGCACCATCCAGCCCTGTCCATCTGCAGCAGCTGTATAATCTCATAGACTTATACAGGCTGCCAGCACCAGGGTGGATGATTATGCACCTGTTCCTTATGCCTGCACCAAAAAACCTCATGCATTTGGGCTAAATACCAAGTGTGTATGAGGCCTTATTCTCCAGGGATTCTACTTTCAGGAAATTAAATGTTTGGGGGGTTTTATCTAATCTTCAGACTTAAAATTATTTTTTTAAATGTGTGCAAAAAAAGAAAGAAAGGGCCACTAGATAGAGCTAATGGCCAAAGGAAAGTAATACCTTTTTACAATGATCGTCGGCTATATTTAGTGACCATAATGCGGTATTTTCCCGATGCATTCTATTTTGTGTGAATGAAGAACATTTGATCTGGATAGAGACTAGCCTAATAACATTTATGTTTGCCCCATTTGCATAGAGTGAGTGTACATGCAGTTTCTTAAGACAGATAGCTTGAGGAATTTCTTTATAGATACACCCTTGGCTTATTTTTTCAGCATGCTCATGACTTTTTTCTTCTTTTTCACAGGTTTCTTCATTTGGAGTCTCCACATTCTCTCTTTGTGCTCTGGGTATTGATCGTTTCCAGTCAATAACATCTTCCCAATTTTCCTCAAAGCCAGAAGAGCAGTGTCAGTCTATATTAGGAAAGATATCTGTTATCTGGATTGGCTCATTGACACTTGCTCTTCCAGAAATTTTTCTGTGGCAACTCCACCAGGAGCGTTCTCCAACATCTGGCCTGATTGTTGACTCTTGTATCATGGACCCGTCCTCTGAACTCTCTCCAGTTTTGTATTCCCTGGTTCTTACTTATAAGCATGCTCGTATGTGGTGGTTTCTGGGCTGCTATTTCTGCCTGCCACTTCTTTTCACAATGACTTCATTACTAGTAACTCTGAGAATTGTCGGAAGCACAAAGAACATAAAAAATGTTCAGAGCCAATGCCAGCTAAGTTGGATAGTTGCAGGTTTAGCTATTGTGTATAGCATATGTATTTTACCAGAAAATGTTACAAACATCTTGTTTAGCTACACTAGCTTTGATGTCCCTCATAATCTACTGATGCTTATCACTCAATTTTTCCTATTTTTAAAGTGTGCAGTTACACCTGTTTTACTCTTGTGTATTTCTAAACCATTAGGACAGGCGTTCCTGGATTGTTGTTGCTGTTGTTGTGATAGTGAGCCTAAAGCAGGATCTGTACATAAGGCTGAGGAGATTACTGGCAAACTGGAAATATTACCTATCCCTAGGTGTACGAATGATTCAGAATTACAGCTTGGAACGCCATGTTAATAGATGACAGAAAGTATAAGAATTAGTATCAGAGTTCACTCATTGACTCATTACTGACTTGACATTGCCCAAAATATATAAAAACGCTACTCACTAATTTTGTAGTTGTGAATTATTTCTATCTATCTATCTATCTATCTATCTATCTATCTATCTATCTATCTATCTATCTATCTATCTATCTATCTATCTATCTATCTATCTATCTATCTATCTATCTATCTATCTATCTATCTATCTATCTATCTATCTATCTATCTATCTATCTATCTATCTATCCACACACATACATATGTTACAGAAGGAAAAGTATAAAGATTTACTATTGTATGGTGGATCTTTAGAGAAAATAAGAAAGACAAAATAACAAATAACTGATCCATTTTGTCAAGCTTCATTAGGTGAAACTCATCATTTTACTTGTAGCCGTAGTTAAAAAAAAAAAAAAAAAAAAACTACTGTCAAGATGGTTTATATAGTGCACCTTGTATATGTAGCATTGTGTAAAAAGGTGAATCAACTTCAGTGTTAATAGGATACTACATTCATGCTAGTATAGTACCTATGTGCTGTCTGCTGAGTAGTTAAGAGGGAGTTCAGTTAAAGCTGAATGTAGAATATACAAATCTAAAATATAAATATGTAAAATATGTGCTGATGTAAAGAAAAATACACTCCGCTCATGCCAAACTTGTTGATATTAAACCTTGACATCTTGGGAAATTATGAACATGCCTTTCAAATAAAAATAATTTAAATAGTCTGATGGATTCTAATAAAATGACTGCTACAGCAGGCAGCACTGATCATTGTATTCTAATAAAGGGGAAGACTCCCCACTCTCAGATAACAATACCATTGCTAAAGGATTCCCCCATCCACCTTAAATGTGTGGATGCGGTAATTGGCTATTTTTTTTTTTTTTAATCAACCCCCTGGTTGAACGAAAATAAATTAAATCGTATATGGCCAACTTTTGGCACAAAGTTCTTATGGGTTGAAGGTGATTTTTATATTAAAAACAATATTTGTGGACAGGGTTATTAAAGAGGTTGTAAACTGCGGACGTTGGAAAAAAAAAGAAAAACATGCAAGGCAATGGCAAAATGTGCTAGTATGCATCACATACTAGCACATTATGAAATTCGCACCTTGGAACGAAGCCCTCCAGCGCTGTAATGTCACCGCTGAGAGGGCTGACATGTTCCTCTGTCTTTTTTCTGGGTTGGCTCTATGTGATTGGCGAGAACTGCGGTGACGTCACTCCCACGCATGCACACGGGAGTTGTCTGTTCCGGCACAAAGCTCTGAAGTTCTGTCAGGTATGAAGGGTTAATATCTCCTAAACAGTGCACGTTTAGGAGATATTCATTTTACCAACAGGTAAGCCTTATTATAGGCTTACCTGTAGGTAAAAATGACCAAGCAGGGTTTACAACTACTTTAAGGATAAGCAAAACGTAACTGATAGTTTGAAGATATTTTTTAAAATAACAATGCTGTTACTGTATATAAATTTTACCAACACTATAGACCACATAGAGTTTTTGCTAGAAAACATGCTTGAAGTGACTGTACCCATATTAGTGCACTTGCAACAAAAAACAATTGGGTACTGTCCATGACTACTTTTTTTTTGCACTAACATCCACATTTCCAGGACAAACTTTCAGGGTGTACCCCTCTTCAAGATCCAAGCAGTATTAAAGCTGGCCATAAATGGATCGAAATTCAAGTTTCAATCCATCTATGGGCAGACTGATTGTACTGAAGTCGATCTATTAATCGACTTTAATACAATCAGCCTGCCAGGTTTTTTTTTGTTCAATCACTGTCACTAGTTATAGCCGGCCTCAGTGATCAATGTATTCTGACAGCGGGGAAACCTCCTGCTGTCAGAATACAATAGCGCAGCGAGAGAGATTCCCCCATCGGCCCTGACTGTGTTGATGGGGGCATCAAGCGATTTTCTTTTCTTCAACCCATGGTTGAAGGAAAGAATATTGTATAGTTGTTTTGTATTGTATTGTATTGTATTGTATTGTATTGTATATATTCTGCTAATACACGAAAATGTATTAGCAGAATAAAAATAAAACAATCTCTGAGGAAAAAGCACACAAACATACATCCACAGCAATGGAAACTTGGAAAATTAGTGAGATAAGGTAGGGCGAGGGCTATGGATTAGGAGGGAGGAAGAGTTAGTCAGGCCATACATGGAGCAAATTTCTTTCCTGCAACCACTAGTTCCTACAAGGCGGGGGGAGGGGGGCGGAGGAAGCTGTCAAAACCGGAAGAAGACAGTGATTATTGCTAGTGGCTATACCAGCCACTAATGATAATCATATGTAAAATCCAGTAGGCTGGTTGTACCCAAGTCAACTTGGGTACATTCAGCCTGTCCATACATGGTTTGAATCTTGGCATGTTCTTGCTGAACTGGCCAAGATTCAAACTGTTTATGGCTGACCTTACAGAGGTGAGAGTGGTTGTAAAAGTAAATGTATAAACCCTTCCACGCCGATGAATATAATAAATTGTGAAAAAATTATTTTGCAAAACTGTGAACCAAATAACCTATTCTTGTACCAATAACCAGCTGCTATAAATATATATAAACCCCTAAGTGATATGTCAAAATAATAATTACAGTGCTGATTCAATAATATAAATTATTATTTTTGAAAAGACATGCAAAATAAATCATTTGATAAATATTATGATCAAATAAAGTCCTCCAAACAATACATGAAATTTGTTTTAACCAAAATTAATTTCAAATGAAATAAGTTCAAACAAATCAAATCCAATAGCATAATGACTAAAATATTTCCTTCAGTAATATTCTTTCAAGTGCAAAAAAAGCTTTGATCCAAAGTGACCACCACCAATAATACAGGAAAACGCCCGTACCGGAGGTCACTACAAGATTAGGAAAACACAGATTGTATTGATTCCAAAGATCTTCCAAACAGTTGCAGTCCACTTTAAGGCTTTACCTCCACTGCTGTCCTCTTCCCCATTCAGTGGTTAGATTTCATAGCCAGCATAAAATAATAATAATAATAATAATAATAATAATAAAAGAAAAACAGGCTCTTATAGCGTAGTATCTAAAACATCCAAATTTTTTGGATGCAAGTAAAAAAGATACTCACAAAAGCTGTTAAAACATAAGCTTAAAATGAAGCATATAGATGTGTTGCCAAAGATATACAGAGAAGAACCTGGATGCCAGCCACTCCAATCCTTCCCAGTTCACAAAAACAACTAAAATGACAGGACACAGTTTCTACTCACTCCTAGTGTCAGGCACCCACTGTTGGATAGTAATTTAGAAAACTGAGGTCCACAATTAGTCTATTATCCATTGTGTCAAATAGAATTATAATTCTTAGTTCAAAACTTTTCCTTTCCTGAGTAGTTTTGAAGTTCCCATTAAGAACCAAAACATTCATGTCTTCTATAGTGTGGTCTGGTTGTAAGAAATGCACACATATGTGCA